>NC_057734.1:52691332-52696185 GCF_004010195.1 Chiloscyllium plagiosum
GCCTCACTTTAGGAAGGATGTGGAAGCTTTGGAGAGGGTGCAGAGAAGGTTTACCAGGATGTTGCCTGGAATGGAGAATATGTCATACGCGGATAGGTTGAGAGTGATAGGCCTTTTCTCATTGGAAAGGCGGAGGATGAGGGGTTACTTGATAGAGGTTTATAAGATGATCAGAGGAATAGATAGAGTAGACAGTCAGAAACTTTTTCCCCGGGTACAACAGAGTGTTACAAGGGGACATAAATTTAAGGTGAAGGATGGAAGGTATAGGGGGGATGTCAGGGTTAGGTTCTTTACCCAGAGAGTGGTGGGGGCATGGAATGCGCTGCCTGTGGGAGTGGGAGAGTCAGAATCATTGGTGACCTTTAAGCGGCAATTGGATAGGTACATGGATAGGTGCTTAAGCTAGGACAAATGTTCGGCACAACATCGTGGGCCGAAGGGCCTGTTCTGTGCTGTATTGTTCTATGTTCTATGTTAAGTGTGCGGTGCTGCACTTTGGGAGATCAAATGTTAAGGAAACGTGTAGAGTTAATGGCAGGACCCTGAACAGCATTGATGTACAGAGGGATCTTGAGGTTCAAGTCTATAGCTTCTTAAAAATGGCCACACAAATAGAGAGGGTGGTGAAGAAGGTGAATGTACACTTTGTGTACACAAGTCAGGGTGTCTTTAAAAGAGTTTAGTTAGACCACACTTATAGTACTGCATTCAATTCTGGTCGCCATATTCAGGAAGGGTGTGGAGACTTTGGAGAGAGTGTGCAGAAAAGCTTTATTCGGATGCTGCCTGGGTTAAAGGGAATGAGATATAAGGAAAGGCTAGGAAAACTCAGGTTGTTGTCTCTTGAACAGTGAAAGCTGAGAGAAGACTTGATAGAAATTTATGAAATTATGAGATGCATTTTGATGGTCAGAATCTTTTTCCCAGAGATGAAATATTAATACTCGGGAGGTAAGCATTTAAGGTGAGAGGGGAAAATTTCAAAGGTAACGTAAGGGCCAGGGTTTTTGCACAGAGAGTGGTAGGAGTCTGGAATTCACTGCTGAGGTAGTGATGGAGGCAGATACAATAAGGGCATTTAAGGGACTTTTAGATAAGCACATGAATATGTAAGGAATGAAAGGATATGGACAAAGTGCAGGCAGAACGAAGTAGTTTTATTTGGCATCATGTTCGGCACAATATCGTGGGCCGAAGGGCCCGTTCCTGTGCTGTGTACAGTTCTATGTTCTATGTTCTATGTTCTAATCAGGCAGCTGACTGTTGATGGGCTTTCTGCTGAAGTTACAAACCTGAAGCAGGTAATCCCACCCACCTAGAGTTGCTGGCCAAATAAGAGGCAATACCTCCGGAACTTGCAACACCACATTGGTTACTATGACTATGGCTGGGATACAAACCCAGGATCCTCTAGGTTCTGCACTCTGGGTCACCAGTAATGCTATTCAGGGTGGGATAATAGTGAAAGCCACAGGTGGGAACTATGTCTGATGCACGATTCAGGTGATTTCTCGTTCTGTGGACAAAGACATCAGAGCAAGAGCCCTCACACGTCATAGCACTGAAGTTAGAGATGGACTCATTCAATCATGTGCAGTGCCTCTGAAAGGGGCTGTTCCAAAATTGTTGATGGAACCTTAGCTGTGCAGCTTGAAGCATCCTTTACTCTCTGCAGGTGATTCTGTGCAGCTGTCTGTCTTTCACACCCTGCTCCTAATCATTTATGATGTGTGAAACATAGTGTGAGATCCCAGCTGCCTGCCTTCCATTCTTACTGAGGTTTCTATATTTGAGATAGTGGACGGTGTACCTGTGTCCTGTCATGAACTGTCCTTACATGTATCTTCAACCCCTTCCTGTAGCATTGCTTGTGAGATGCTTGAACAGCCTGATGAAGGTGAGGGGCATGAAAGAGACTTGTCATCTTAAAAAAATTCAACGTTGTCATCATTGTGTACATTGTCATACCTCAGTAGCTGGTAACATTAACTCAAACTGAGTGAATTCTGTATGCATGTGGCTGTGATTAATATTTAATTATGCCACAATTTAATTTAAGCACAGTGACAGATAGGAAAGTAAGTTGTGAAGAGGACATAAGAAAGCTACAAAGGAATATGATAGTTTAGCGCACAGGCAAAGATCTAGTAAATGAATTATAAAGTGGAAAACTGTGAGATTGTCCAATTTGGCAGCAAGAATGAAAAAGAAGCACATTAGCTCAGTGGTGAGAGATTGCAGATCTCTGAGATGCACCACAATCTGTGTGTCCTCGTGTATGAATTGCAAAGTTTGGTATGCAGGTATAGCAAGCAGTTTGGAAAGCCAATTTACTGTGAGGGGAATTGATCACAAAAGTGGGGTGGTGATGCTTCAATTAACGATGAGGCTGACATGAACACAGGAGACTGGGAAAAATCTGGCTGGAGGAAAATCAAGAAACCAATGCAGATGTAAATAACAGGAAGTTCAGAATTCTGGAAAAGAAATACAGATATTATCGTTATGAAGATTGCAATATCCAGTGGGAAAGTGCTAATGTCTGGTGTATTTCTGGAACTGACAAGGTTTACTTATTTTTTGAAAAAAGGGAATGGGGAGAAAGCAAGAACAGGTACTCGGATGATCAGCCATGATCATACTGAATGGCAGAACAGGATTGAGGGGCTGAATGACTGTTATATTCTATGTTTCTATGCGATACAGTACACTGGTGAAAGTACATCTGGAATACTATGTACAGTATTCCTTATTTAAGAAAGGATGTAAATGCATTACAGGGGCCGTTCAGAGAATGTCTATGAAACTAGTGGGCTGGTTGTTTTAGTGGAAAGATTGATAGGCTAGGGGTTTGTATTCACTGGAGTTTAGAAGAGTGAAATGTGGCTTGATTGAACCACAAAAGGATCTTATCAGGGTGGATGTGGAAAGTATGTTTGGTTTTTTTGGGAAATCTAATCCTGTTTCAGAATAAAGCATTTAAGACAAAGATAAGGAAAATAATATTTCTCACAAAGGATTGTGAATCTTTGAAAAGTTCTTCCACAAAACACAATGGAAGTTGAGTTTTTGAATATTTTTATAGACAGATTCTTGATAAGGGGGTGAAAAGATAACCCCTACAAGGCCCATAGGGAACCTCTAATTAATCTCCCTGCGGAGCTTATTGAGTATGAGTTCCTTCAGTAACAGGCAATGGCCTGGAACTCATCACCTGAGATATTTATAAAGCAGACCCAGGGATGGAACTGCAGAATTATCTGCACTTGAGCTGGTACTCGCCTATGTATGCCACGAGTAGTGGGTCTACTTTGGTGTCCCTTTCCAGTCAGGCTTCTTGAATCATTACATTGGAGGCTGAGTGTTTACAAAATTATGAAGGGCATGGATAGGGTAAATAGGCAAAGTATTTCCCCTGGGGTCGGGAGTCCAGAACTAGAGGGCATAGGTTTAGGGTGAGAGGGGAAAGATATAAAAGAGACCTACAGGCAACTTTTTCACACAGAGGATGTGTATGGGATGAGCTGCCAGAGGAAGTGGTAGAGGCTGGTACAATTGCAACATTTAAGAGGCATTTTGATGGATTTATGAATAGAAGGGTTTGGAGGGATATGGGCCGGGTGCTGGCAGGTGGGACAGGATTGGGTTGGGATATCTGGTCGGCATGGACGGGTTGGACCGAAGGGTCTGTTTCCATGCTGTACATCTCTATGACTCTATGATTCTATTAGTGATGAGAGTCAAGAAGTTTAGATTAGATTACTTTAGATTACTTTACAGTGTGGAAACAGGCCCTTCGGCCCAACAAGTCCACACCGACCCGCCGAAGCGCAAACCACCCATACCCCTACATTTACCCCTTACCTAACACTATGGACAATTTAGCATGGACAATTTAGCATGGCCAATTCACCTGACCTGCACATCTTTGGAACTGTGGGAGGAAACCGGAGCACCCGGAGGAAACCCACGCAGACACGGGGAGAATGTGCAAACTCCACACAGTCAGTCACCTGAGGCGGGAATTGAACCCAGGTCTCTGGCGCTGTGAGGCAGCAGTGCTAACCACTGTGCCACCGTGCCGCCCCTAAGTGTTTCAGACAGCCTTGCCTTTCAAAGAATCTGATAAGGTCGTGATGAGGAAATATTGAAAATGATGCTCTTTGGGAAACTGCAGCCTTATGATGCTGTTGTGGAGGATATGCCTCAGTACACTGAAAGAATGACATATTTTTACAAACAGGATAGAAGGTGATCATTGACAAAAGACCATTCTCCCGTCTGCTTGTTGGGCCCTGAATTTCTGCTTCAGAAAGAATGCAACCTACCCAGCGTCCACAGCGCTGATGAACTGATAGATATGGTAGCAGACCACTATGATCCTAAACAATTTGATATACTTCAGTGTAACATGTTAACATGATAAATAGATTTCCGAGGGAACCACTTACTGAATCCTTGATGAGACTGCGGAAATTGCTGCAACACTATGTGTATGGGTGAGTACTTTGGGAAATGTTAAGGATTGCTCAGTTTGTGGAATTAATAAATACAGAGGATCCTTGATTATCCAAATAAGGACTGGCACTATTTCATTCAGATAATTGATTATTCGATTAATTGATTTAATGCCTCTCCTCTGGGGCTCGGAGTTTTCTGAAGTTTCCTTTTTCCTCTCTCTACCCGCCTTGCTCCTTCTCTCTGTCTCAGGGTTGGTTTCTGAGCAGACACACACATGTGTGTAAAGGACCTGTAGCATTGCTGAAGCCTCCCGACCCCCACACCACCATCAGTTCAATGGGATTGACACACCAACGTCATCCAACCCCCCCCCCCCCCAACACCATCCC
>NC_057734.1:52696308-52698120 GCF_004010195.1 Chiloscyllium plagiosum
CAAACCCCACCCCATGTCCGACCCCGCCACACGTCCAACACATCCACCCTAGCCCCCTCGTGCCCCCGCTCCCTTGGGCAGAGAGGCTGGACACCAACAGTTAGACTGCTGCTGCCTTTGGGGGGTGAGTCTCCAAATACATACACACACAAAAAAAAACACACACAACATTTTGCAGCAACGTTTTTGTCAGTTTCCACCTTTGCCCTATACAGGACAATGTTGGAGAGATTATCTGGGGAAGGGGGGTTTCAGGGCAAGTGTGGGCAGAGAGAGAGAGAGGGTAGGTAGTCTGTCATTTGGAGACAGTGCCTGCACTCCCATCAATATCCAGGACTGTTCTAGGCAGCATTTCAGTGAGCCGAGTTCATATTTAATCTTTGTAAATGAAAGGTGCAATCAGTGTTGGAAACACCTCTTTGATGTCATGTTTCTATCGAGACTTCGAGATCTCCTTCAGATAATTCAATATTCGGATAATTGATATTGAGATAATCGAGGTTCCTCTGTATTGTGTCCCAAAGGAAGCTACTGATTGAACCAGATGTGGTTCAGTACTGGGCACAGCTATTAATTGCTCATGAATATACATTGGAACATCATCCAGGGTGACATAAAGTGATAGTGGATGCCTTGAGCCACCTGCTACCCATCAGCCTACCTTCACTTCTGAAAGTGGATGAAGTCATTGTGAGTTTGAGCTTCATAGACACTTCACCAGTATCTGCCAAACCAATCCAGGCTTGGACCCAAAAGGACCCTATGTTGGCAAAGCTATGTCATATCTACCTAAAATGTGGGCCACAAGGAAGTCCTACAGAAGAGTTGAAACCCTATATCTCAAGATGTCATGAATTAAGAAGATGGCTTTATCTTGTGGTAGCCTGGGTGGATGTCTCCAGTTTGAACCTGCGACGACACTTTAAGAATTGCTCTTTGGCTACCTAGGAATTTATAAAATGAAAATGCTCACAATGAGCTTCATTTGGTGGCCTGGCAAAGACACAGATATCAAAAGCCTGATCACATCTGGGGGGAAACTCCCCTCCCCTATCAGCGTTCCGAACTCCCCTCCCCTATCAGCGTTCTGAACCACCACCAGGGATATATTTCCCTCCCCTCCCCTATCAGCGTTCCGAATCTCCTCCACTTCCCGCTCCTCCGCCCTTGAGCCCCGCCCCTCCAACCGCCACCAGGACAGAACCCCACTGGTCCTCACCTACCACCCCACCAACCTCCATATACATCGTACCATCCGTCGTCATTTCCGCCACCTCCAAATGGACCCCACCACCAGGGATATATTTCCCTCCCTTCCCCTATCAGCGTTGCAAAAAGACCACTCCCTCTATGACTCCCTCGTCAGGTCCACACCCCCCAACAACCCAACCTCCACTCCTGGCACCTTCCCCTGCAACTGCAAGAAAAGCAAAACATGCGCCCACACCTCCCCTCTTACTTCCCTCCAAGGCCCTGAGGGATCCTTCCATATCCACCACAAATTCACCTGCACCTCCACACACATCATTTACTGCATCCGCTGCACCCGATGTGGCCTCCTCTATATTGCGGAGACAGGCCGCCTACTTGCGGAACGTTTCAGAGAACACCTCTGGGACACCCGGACCAATCAACCCAACCACCCCGTGGCTCAACACTTCAACTCCCCCTCCCACTCCACCAAGGACATGCAGGTCCTTGGACTCCTCCATCACCAGACCATGGCAACACGATGGCTGGAAGAAGAGCGCCTCATCTTCTGCCTGGGAACCCTCCAACCACAAGGGATGAACTCAGATTTCACCAGTTTCC
>NC_057734.1:52698195-52753564 GCF_004010195.1 Chiloscyllium plagiosum
TGCTCCTTGGATGCTGCCTGACCTGCTGCGCTTTTCCAGCAACACATTTTCAGCTCTGATCTCCAGCATCTGCAGTCTTCACTTTCTCCTTCAATGGGACATGCCTATCCTGCAATATCTTTAACCTATCTTTGAAAGCCTCCCACATATCAAATGTGGACTTCCCTTCAAATAGTTGTGTCCAATCCACATTTCCCAGCTCCTGTCTAATTTTGATATAATTGGCCTTGGCCCAGTTTAGTAGTCTTCCCTTATGACCACTCTCATCTTTGTCCACGAGTATTCTAAAACTTACAGAATTGTGGTCACTGATGCCAAAGAAATCCCCCACCTCAACTTCTACCACCTGGCCTGGCTCATTCCCCAATACCAGGTCCAATATGACCCCTTCCCTCGTTGGACTATTGACATACTGCTCTAGAAAACTCTCCTGGATGCTTCTTACAAATTCTACCCCATCCAGATCTCTGACGCTAAGTGTATCTCAGTCAATGTTGGGAAAATTAAAATCTCCCATCACCACTACCCTATTGCCTCTACATCTTTCCATAATCTGTTTACCTATTTGTTCTTCTACCTCACGCTCACTATTGGGAGGCCTGTAATACAGCCCAAACAATGTAACTGCACCCTTTTTATTTCTCAGCTACACTCATAATGCCTCACTATCCAAGCCCTCCATAGTGTCTTCCTTTAGCACAGCTGTGATATCATCCCTGACCAGCAATGCAACTCCACTGCACCCCCTCTTACTTCTCTTCCTGTCCTGTCTGAAGTGTCTTTATCCTGGAACATTTAGTTGCCAATTATGCCCTTCCATCAACATAGTCTCTGTGATTGCAATAACACCATACTCCCAGGCACCAATCCAAGCCCTAAGTTCATCTGCCTTACACACTATACTCCTTGCATTAAAGTAGATGCACTTCAGGCCACCAGTTCTTTTGCGTTCATCTGCTCTCTGCCTACTCTTCCCCTTATTAATGGTACCTTCATGATTCTTACAGTCCCCAGTTTCCACCTCGCTGTCTACTTGTCTTCTCTTCTAGTTCCCAGCCCCCTGCCACATTAGTTTAAAACCTCCTCAACAACAATGTGTCCACTTCCTTCCTAAAGAGTGGGACCCAGAACTGTACATAATATTCCAGGCAAGGTCTAACTAGTGTCTCATACAAGTTCAGCATAATCTCCTGCTCCTGTACTATATAACCGTTTTAATGAAGACTAAGATATGATATGCTTTATTAAACACTCTTTTGACCTCTCCTGCTGTCTTTATTGATTTATGTACATATATATGCACACACCTAGGTCTCTCTATTCCTGTTCGCTCTTTAAAGTGTTTATACACGTTCTTTCAACTAAAATGTATCATCTGATACTTCTCTCATTGCATATGCACTACATCAACAGAATTACCTTCATCATGGTTAGCATGGTGGCTCAGTGGTTAACAGTGCTGCTTCATAGCACCAGGGACTTGGATTTGATTCCAGTCTTCAGCAACTGTTTTTGTGGAGTTTGTACATTCTCTCCATATCTGTGTGGGTTTCTTTGGATGTTCTGGTTTTCTCCCACAATCCAAACATGTGCAGGTTAGGTGAATTGGCCATGCTAAATTGCCCGTAGTGTGCAGGGACATGTAGTTAGGTGCATTAGTCAGGGGAAATGTAGAGTAATTGGGTAGGGGAATGGATCTGGGTGGGTTGCTCTTCAGAGAGTCAGTGTGACCTTGTTGGGCCGAATGGCCCCTCTTTCTATACTGTCGAAATTCTATCCTATCAACCCTTCCCTTACCTCTTCAAAAAATCTCAGTAAGTTAATTAAATATGATTTTCTTTTAGAAATGCAATGGCAACAGGCAAAAAGGAACACTGTCATCTCCAACTTGTCTTCCAAGTTGAACACCATTTTAGATTGGACAGTTTCTTTCTGACTTGGTCAAAACACTGAACTTGGTCCCTCACAGTACTGTGATCACCTCAACACAGACTCTAGCAATTCAGGAAGGCTTTCATCATCTCATCTAAAATAACAGAAATAGGAAGTAAATACTGCAATGCTTACATCCTAAGAGTAATTTTATATGGGCTATTATGACCTCCCTCAGAATTACATATAAACTGATTTTTCCATTTTGTCATGTTGTATGCTGTGCTAGTTAAACTGTGTAAGATGGGGGACAGTTGACCACTGTGATGATAATGTGCTTACGTCTACCCTCCTATATGTTGAAATATTTATTTGACATCTTTGTATTGAATTCTTTTCTCCTCTTCAGGTGGAATTATAACTCTTGAAGATCTGAAAGAATACAGAGCTCATTATGAATTGTCTGAAGATATGGTAAACATATCAATTGGTGACCACACGTTGTTTGTGCCCAACGCTCCTTCCAGTGGACTTGTGCTCGGATTAATACTGAACATCCTGAAGGGTGAGATATCACAGCAGTGACATTTATGTCAGCAGTATAAGCAATACCTACAGGACTTGCCAGAAATAAAATGTAATTTGCTTCTCTGTTGTTCCTATTATAAATAAGGTCCACAGAAACCCTCCTTTGGTTGTGCAGCCAGATCACTCAGTTATAACCTGCTCAGACTTCCAGTATTGATTTCATTATTTGTTCCAGCGATTATATTTGACTTCCTCAAGCTTCATGTTTCCCACATCAGTTTGTGAAATAACTATTTATAAATGAGATGTAACTGAGTGCTTAGAAAATCTTCATCGGGTATGTGGCAATTGAGGGCAGAAGATATGGAGTCAGCACAGCTATTCTAATTCCATTGTTTTCCTGATCAAATATTCAAAAAAAACTAAGTCTGAAATGTGTGCCTAGGGCTCGAGGGGTGTGAAGGAGGAATAAATTTGGGATGAGGGATGGACAAAACGTCAGTGAGCTGGAAGACAGTTTTGAATCCAGGTTAGGAGGTACAGTCATGTGCAAAACTCTTTGGCCTGGTGAAGGTTAGGGTTCCCCAGCCATTGGTCATTGAAAACAAGATATAACTTAGTGGTGTTGTTGCCTCTTTTGGGTTGAATGGTTGTCCACTCAGTTCAAAGACTGTTGAGTAAGGCTTGACATTGTCAGACCCGTCGCTGCTGTTTAATGGGACTGAAAACTGTTCAACCTGCTATTTCTCCAAGGTTTCTCACTACAACTCCTGGAACCAGTTCAGAGCCGTGAAGTTGAGGAATTGAACACAAGAACAGGGAGCTTATAATGGCTGTATTTAATGCTAGGTCAGGCTCAGCTGGAATATTGGTTTTCATTGCCACATTATAGGAAGGATGTGATTGCACTGGAGATGGTACAGCAAAGATTCATCAGGATATTGCCTGGGCTGGGGTTGTTCAGCTTTGAAGAGAAGGGTTATTTTCCTTAGAGCAAGGTGGCTGAGGGGGGGATCTGATTGAGCTGAGCTGCATAGAATAGTTAGGGAGAAACCTTTCCTTACGGGCGGCACGGTGGCACAGTGGTTAGCACTGCTGCCTCGCAGCGCCAGAGACCCGGGTTCAATTCCCGCCTCAGGCGACTGACTGTGTGGAGTTTGCACGTTCTCCCCGTGTCTGCGTGGGTTTCCTCCGGGTGCTCCGGTTTCCTCCCACAGTCCAAAGATGTGCAGGTTAGGTGGATTGGCCATGCTAAATTGCCCGTAGTGTTAGGTAAGGGGTAAATGTAGGGGTATGGGTGGGTTGCGCTTCGGCGGGTCGGTGTGGACTTGTTGGGCCGAAGGGCCTGTTTCCACACTGTAAGTAATCTAATCTAATCTAATCTAATCTAATCTAAAGTGAGAGGTCAATAATTCGGTGCACAATTTTACTTGCAAGGGACAGGAGGTTTAGAAGGGATTGAGGAAAAATGTTTTCATCCAGAGGGTTGTGTGTATCTGGAACTCACTGCCTAAAAAGAATGGTGGAGGCAGGAACCCTGAAGACATTTAAAAGCTTTTTAGACGAACTAGCAGAGGGATTGAATTCAAGAGTCGTGAAGTGATGTTTGCAACTGTACAGGACTTTGGTTAGGCCACATTTGGAGTACTGTGTGCAGTTCTGGTCGCCTCACTTTAGGAAAGATGTGGAAGCTTTGGAGAGGGTGCAGAGAAGATTTACCAGGATGTTGCCTGGAATGGAGAATAGGTCATACGAGGATAGGTTGAGAGTGCTAGACCTTTTCTCATTGGAACGGCGAAGGACTTGATAGAGGTTTATAAGATGATCAGAGGAATAGATAGAGTAGACAGTCAGAAACTTAAGGTGAAGGGTGGAAAGTATAGGGGAGATGTCAGGGGTGGGTTCTTTACCCAGAGAGTGGTGGGGGCATGGAATGCACTGCCTGTGGGAGTGGTAGAGTCAGAATCTTTAAGCGGCAATTGGATAGGTACATGGATAGGTGCTTAAGCTAGGGCAAATGTTCGGCACAACATCGTGGGCCGAAGGGCCTGTTCTGTGCTGTATTGTTCTATGTTCTATGTTCTATAACTCTTGAAATGCCATACTAGCATACAAGGCTATGGGCAATTGATGGAATATTGGCTCAGAATAGATGGGCGTTTGATGACCAGCAGAGATATGGTGGGCTAATGCACCTCTTTCCATGCTGTAAAAGCTTTATAACTATTCTGGATTACACATAAAATGAAAAGCTACACTTAGAATCATTATGTATCTAGACTGAATTTCATCTACAAACCTTGACTCGGTGCTACCACAGTTCTTTGAGTGCCTTAGCAATCAACTGCTTTCTTAATTTAGGGTTAGCTGTACTTTGTTTAAATATAAAGTTTTATTTCTGAATCCAGACATCATTGTAAATTAGGAATACAGGGACTCAGTACAAACCTTGCATCAGTCTACTCAGTAAATTTCCACCAATGCATTGCTTCAGCTCACCTAGAGAATTCCTTACATCCAAATTTTTCCAAATCCAAAGCCCTTAAGAAATATTTCTACTCCCATCTCTTTATTGGATTTATATATGTTATATATTAAAGATTATTAAAGATAGTCAGCATGGCTTTGTGAGGGACTGATCATGCCTCACAAGCCTTATTGAGTTCTTTGAGGATGTGATGAGACAACTTCATAAAGGCATAGAGCCATACAGTCATACAGCATGGAAACAGACCCTTCAGTCCAATTAGTCTACACTAATCATATTCTCAAACTAAACTAGTCCCACCTCTCTGTACTTGGCCCATATCTTTCCAAAACTTTTCATTCATGAACTTATCTTTTAAATGTTGTAACTGTACCTGCATCCGCCACTTTCCCTGGCAGTTCATTCCACACACGAACCACATTGTGTACACAAAAGGCCCCCATGCCTTTTTTAAATCCTTTCTTCAAAAATATTAAAAGGTACCTAAAGCATTGGGATCTCTGTGTTTGACATTGCAATTTTAACTTCTGATGTTTACTCAAAAGAACTCCATTACCTTTGCCTACATATCCTTGTCACAAACTGTTTTTCAAGGTAGTCAAGAGACAGTAACCTTATTCACATCACACATGAATCAAGAAAGGAGTTTACTCAAAATATTTGCTGAACATTATTTTAAACTGGGAATGTATGGATTAAAATATATCGGTAACCAATGATGTACTTCTATCCAAAGCTTATTTTTTCTGCTGACATGATATTAGCTTGTTCAGTTTTAAAAATATTGGCTCATCCAGCTCTAGCTCCAGTTCCCTAATGCGGTTTTCAAGGAACTGGAGTTGGATGCACTTCCAAATATATTACTTCACTTACTCAGCAGTGCCGTGTCCTCTCCTGCTCAGTGTGCGCTCCAACTATTCACAAGGTAAGCTTTTAAAGCACTTCCCAGCTCTTGCTGCTGCTAAACAAAAAGGCCTGACTCTTGAGGTAAGTCCTTTTTAAGTGGGAAACTTACACCCTGCCAGCCCCCACTCCTCTCTCCCTCTCTCCTCGCTGCTCCAGAAAAAAAATTCTCAGCGAATACTTTAACACATCAAGGCAATGAACGAGAAACAAAGCAAGTTATACTGTTTGGAAGTGGAGCCAAGTTCATCATTGTTGCTTAATGGCTGCAAAATTACAATTAGATTTCTCATAATTGAATTTCAATTTTAAGTTTATAAAACACAGCTTTATTTTGAACAGTCTTATTTAAATGGATACAGGGATGCAGAACAGAAAAAGCAATTAAAGATGAAAAAAAAAAATTCCCCTATGATGGCAAACATGCTTCCTTCGGGGCTTGTGACTAAGTGGCAGGGACAGCTGAGCTATTCTGTCAGTAGCAGTTTTTGTATTGGACGGAAGTGAGGGTAGGTGGAGAAGGTGAGGCAAGAATACTGAATCCAAAATGACATTGCTTTCAGGAACCACAAAATCAATGCACCATGGCCTGAATTTGCTGAATGCGCAAACGCAGATCCACAATGTACCAGCACTATCGGTAGAAATTCAAGCAATGACTGTATTAATTCAATCCTGTCATAGCTCACTGGGGCTTTTAAGCAACTCCAGGGATAACTTCTTGAAAAGGTTCAACAGCTAATTATGATAATACATCTCTTAATTAAAATCAATATCAAGATCTGACCTGCTGAATTATTGTCATTGTAATCCCTACTGAGTCAATTACGGAAATACACTGAAGGTCTCAGAATCAGGTGAACAGGAATTGATCACAAGAACATAATAAATAGTCATATTGGACTTGAAACATTAACTCAAATTCTCTCTCCACAAATGCTGCTGAGTTTCTCCAGCACTGTGTTTGCTTCAGACTTCTGGCATCTGCAATATTTTGCTTTTATTCTCAACATCTACCCTGTCAAGCCTCCTCAGAATCTGGTATGTCTCAATAAGATCACCTCTCATTCCTGTTTTTAAACTTCAACCCCCTGGCAATAAAGGCCAAAATCCCAGTTGCCTTCTTAACTACCTGCTGACTTAATTGCATACTTTATGCTGCCATTGTCGCTAGTCAGACTAGATGTGGGGAGGGTGTTTCCACTGGGTTGATTGGATAACAAGGATCAGAGGGGTAGTCATTTAGGACTGAGATGATGAAAGATTTCTTCCCCCAGAAGGTAGTCAACCAATGGAACTCACTATCGCAGAAAGCTGTGGAGGCCAAGCTACTGACTACATTAATGAAAAAGATTGATAACTTGTTAAGATTTTAAAAGCAGGAATATGGCATTGAGAGAGAGGATGAGCCATGATTGTAATGAATGGTAGAGCAGTCTTGAATGATTGAATGGCCTACTCCCTGTCTTGTTCCTATGTTTCTATAGTAACAGCACAGTGCTCAGCATTATTTGTGCATAAACGGTACAGCATCTTCATGCAAGGAGCAGGCATGTGGTTAAATATCTTAAAAATATTCAAGTTGTGCTGCTCTGTCATTAACTTCACAAAGAAGAAAGACTTCACCTGTCTGATACACCACGAATGGCAAGAATTTGGCTGCTTCGTACGGCAAATATGAACTAAACTTGTCACAATACATAAGCCTTGGCGTTTCAAATCTAAGTACGTTTTTACATGTTTTGATATAAGCTTAAATATGCAGAGGTAAACCCATCCACCCAGATACCCAGCTGCTGAAAAATCTGGATCAGGAAAGTATTCGATCGACCAGCAGCTGTCAGAGGCAACAGTTTACTGATTTGCTCTGCATTGAAATATTAAATCCTTATGAAATAATGAGAACAATATCCAAACAGCCAAATTCTGGTTTCTTTCCCACTGCAGTGAGGGAAATAAGGAATCTAGTGCCTGACTGAATGAATAAGAAACTACATAACTAAATAATTGAACAATTACAATCAGAAAGACTGAGAAGCAAGTGTAACTTAAATGGATCAATTCAATGGCAAATCAGATACAAAATGAGAGAAGAAAAAAAACATGATTCAGAGAGAAAAAAAGACAATGTTTAAAAAATAGTTTAATTTTAAGTTTGCTGCTTTTAGAATTTCCAAGTACTAATACTTCACATGATGATAACTGTTCAGTGCCAGAAAGGTTGTCAGGCAGTAATAAACATCAAACACACTGATTAATGAATGGTTAAAATGATCAAGGTCTTTTTTTAATGTGGAAGTGAATTTAGTTTGCATATACTGCTGAAATTCAGCAACTTCATGACCCTCAATGAATCTGCAAGGCAAGATAGGCATCTCAGATTATGTTTAACCACGTGCCTGCCCTCACCTAACGGTTGCTGTAATATTTATGCATAAATAGTCACAACTAATTTGAGACATATAAGATAATCAGAGGGTTAGACAGGGTAAACAGTGAGAGCCTTTTTCCTCAGATGGTGATGACTAGCCTGGGGGGACATAATGTTAAATTGAGGGGTGATACTCATAGGACAGATGTCAGATATTGTTTCTTTACTCGAAGAGTAGTAGGGGCATGGAACGCCCAGCCTGCAAAAGTAGTAGACTCACCAACTTTAAGGGCATTTAAATGGTCATTGGATAAACACTTGTATGAAAATGGAATAATGTAGGATAGATCGAATGGCCTATACTGCTCTGTAATGTTCTATGTTCTAGGTTCTAATCTCTCCAGTAGTTGGAGAGCACAATCTTGCCCTAGTGTGCAGCCAACCACACTGCTCAGGCTCATATCGAGAGAAAAATGATTCCGTCTGGTGGGACTGGGCAGAACATGGAACTGTAACCACAGCTTTAGAACTAAATTCATTGGGATGATGTCAGAAGCTACTTCTTCAAACAAAATATTGTGGAAATCTGGAACAGTCTTCTCTAAAAAAACTACTAAAGGCAGGTCAATTGAAAACGTCAATGCCTAAATGGATAGATTGCTAGGCAGTTATCAAGGTTTACAAAATCAAAGAAAGACAATGGAAGTTAATAAAAGCAAATAATATATAGGTCAGCAATAACCTAACTGAATGGCAGATGAGCCTTAAGAGACCCTGAATGGCTAACTCCAGTATCTAATTGGTTCAGGTGGATCATTTCCAAAGATCATTGATGGAGAACAGTACTCGTCATGGGAAATGTCAAAAGGGAGGATACAGAGCTGGGCTGAGAATTGGCAGATGGAGTTCAACCTGGATAAATACAACGTGATTAATTTTGGAAAGTCAAATTTGAATGCTGAATACAATGTTAAAGTCAGGATTCTTGGCAGTGTGGAGGAACAGCAGGATCTTGAGGTCAGTGTGCATAGTTTTAAAAAAAGGAGTTTATCTTTTCAGTTAAAAGTGGAATTTTCAGTAGCTTGGCGGTACACCATGCATCTGTACAGGCAGCCCAGCAATTGGTTAGAAGGTAGCTCATGTTCATTTGTCCTTTCACAATTATGTTTGTGAAAGCACAGCATGGATGTGAGAATGCAATTGTCATAAAAAGATAAAAATCACACAACACCAGGTTATAGTCCAACAAGTTTAATTGGAAGCACACTAGTTTTCAGAGCGCCGCTCCTTCTTCAACCTGATGTTGTGTGATTTTTAACTTTGTACACCCCAGTCCAACACCGGCATCTCCAAGTCATAAAAAGAGGCAGAGTTCTTATTATGCAATCAAAGATTAGAATGAGCTATCCCCAGGCAGTCATTTGCTGTTGCCTCTGAATATCTCCTACACGAGTTCAACTGGGAGAGCATTGAGTGCTGAAAGTGCAACATTTCCACCACCTTATTCCAACTGGAAAAGGAATTAGCACAACATGGGAGAGCAGGATCTTAGAACTTCACTCTGCACAGAAAACACACATTTTTAAAAGCAAATATATTTTGCTTTGTCTCCTAGTTGATACAGAAGTTGAGATGCTTATTTTAGAAATTCAGCCAACAAATACAACTAGTTTGTCAATAACAGGTTGACCAAGGTTGAGCCACAGATATGGTGTATATGGATTTCAGTCAAAAAGTCTGGTGCTGGAAAAACACAGCCGGTCTGAGGAGCTGGAGAGTCGTTCATCAGGAACATTCCTGATGAAGAGCTTATCCTCGAAACGTTGACTCTCTTGCTCCTCGGATGTTGCCTGATCGGCTGTGCTTTTCCAGCACCACACTTTTTGACTCTGTTCTCCAGCATCTGCAGTCCTCACTTTCTCCTCCCTGTAGATGGATTTCAGTACAACATTTGATAGGGTTCCCCACGATACACTCATTCAGAAAGTTCAGAGTATGGGATACAGGGAAATTTGGCTGTCTAAATACAGAATTGGAGAGTGGTAGTGGATGGTAAATATTTCGCCTGGAGGTCAGCAACCAGTGGTGTCCCGCAGAGATCTGTTCTTGGGCCTCTGCTCTTTGTAGTTTTTATAAATGACTTGGATGGAGTAGTTGAAGGCTTTGTTAGAAAGTTTGCCATTGACAAAATGGTCAAATGTGTTGTAAATAGTGTGGAGAGCTGTTGCAGGCTGCAATAGGACAATGACAGGATACAGAGCTGGGCTGAGAATTGGCAGATGGAGTATAACCTGGATAAATGCAAAGTGATTAATTTTGGAAGGTCAAATTTGAATGCTGAATACAGTGTTAAAGTCAGGATTCTTGGCAGTGTGGAGGAACAGCAGGATCTTGAGGTCAGTGTGCATAGATCCATCAAACCTGTCATCCAAGTTAATAGGGTTGTTAAGAAGATGTATGCTCTGTTGGTTTTCATTAGCAGGGGATTGAGTTCAAGAGCCGTGTGGTTTTGCTGCATCTCTAATAAACCCTGATTAGACCACACTTGGAATATTGTGTCCAGTTCTGGTCGCCTCATTACACGAAAGATGTAGATGCTTTAGAGAGGGTGCAGAGGAGATTTACCAGGATGCTGCCTGGATTGGAGGGCTTGTCGTATTAAGAGAGGTTGAGTGAGCGAGGGTGTTTTCACACTGAAGACAAGAAGGGAGTGAGGTGACTTGATAGAGGTGTACAAGGTAATGAGAGTCATAGATGAAGAGGCATACATAAGAGGCATACATAGATGGACTTTTCCCCAGGGCAGAAATGGCTGTCACGAGGGGTGATAATTTTAAGGTGATAGGAGGAAGGTATAGGGGAGATTTCAGAGGTAGGTTATTTACACAGAGAGTGTTGGGTGCATGGAATGCACTGCCACTGTTGGTAGTAGAGTCAGAGACATTAGGGACAAGCACATGGATGGCAGTAAATTGAGGGGTATGTAGGTTAGATTGATCTTAGATTAAGATAAATGCTCGCCACAACATCGTAAGCTGAAGAGCCTGTACTGTTCTATGTTCTATATGATGTATCCAAATTAAAAACTGTCCTATTTTAAGTCATGGCTTTGGTAGTACAAGTCCTTGAATTAGTTTGATGCTCCTTCTGCTGAGGTACTTGTTTGTTTTCCAATGGAAGTAGTTTGTCTACATCTACAATGCTACTGGCCTACTTTTAATATGAAGGGCTTTTGCCCGAAACGTCGATTTTGCTGCTCGTCGGATGCTGCCTGAATTGCTGTGCTCTTCCAGCATCACTGATCCAGATACTTTTAATATGGGTCCACACAAACTTTCATGGGGACATAGGAAACAGCTTTCTTTTATTTATTATTCATTCATGGAATGTGGGCATTGCTGGCTTTGTCCACACAAACTTTCATGGGGACATAGGAAACAGCTCTCTTTTATTTATTATTCATTCATGGAATGTGGGCATTGCTGGCTTTGCCAGCATTGACTGTCCATCCTTAAAGTTTCCTGAAAAGGCATTAGTGAAGTGTCTTCATGAACCATTACAGCCTTGGCCTCTGGCACACCAATAGTAGGGAAGTATGACTGGGATTGTGACTGTGGCAATCAGTCAAGTTACTTCCAGAATCAAACTGAGAAGTTGTTTCATGTGGGACAGTGGATAGGATCTCTCCTTTCAGAAAATGTGTTGACTCTCATTTAACAGATTATTTTATCTGGGAAACTCTCTCGGTGATCAATTATTACATTCTGATGTAAGACTAATTTCTGATGTAAGTCTGAATTTCCTTTCATGTAATAAGAATGTTGGAATATTGGCTTCTGTCCAAATTAGTAGAACTTACTTGCACTTCATTAATGTTTTGATCTCACATTAAAATGGCACAGATCTTTATCCCAAATTACTTGGATTATTGGTGGAATTTAGTTAGATAATTACATTCCCATGTTTTATCTCAATTTGCTTTTCATTTACAGGTTATAGTTTTACTTCAGATAGTGTTTCTTCCCCAGAACAGAGAGCCTTGACATATCATCGAATAGTTGAAGCATTTAAATTTGGATATGCAAAGAGAAGCTTAATGGGAGACCCATTATTTGTCAACATGACTGAGGTAAACTATCAACCTAATGCTGTTCAGTTAATTGTAACAACTTCATCTTGTACAGTCACACTGCATGCTAACTGAATTGTCATTAGTTCCTGTTCCACCTTGAATGTCCATGAATGTGTGTTAGGCCATGTCTAGGTAATCATATGCATATGAGACTGGAAAAGCACTGAAGTTTCTTCCGTAATCTTTTGGGCCTCCCAGGACTATGTGATGGGTTTGTAAGATTGATTGGAGACACCAAATTCATTGATAATTAACTCAAGGGATTAAAGTGACAATCTGTATGTGGAGCTGGAAGACAGAGTTAAGGTTTTAAATGAGAACATTGCTGTGGGAGACAAGAGCTCTGACATTAACTTTCAAAACCTTGGCCAGAGGAGCACAACTAATATGGTACCATTATTCAAGTTCTATGGTAGGGATAATTCAAGAAACAACTAGCCAGTGAGTTTAACATTGAAAACAGTTGGAAATTACCAGAAAACAATTCTGAGAGACAAAATCAATCTCCACTTGAAAAGACAATGACTAATCAAGGATAGTCAGCATGGTTTTTTAAATGGAAGATTATGTAACAAATTTGCTTGAATTGTTTGAGGAGATGCAGATGAGTGTAATGCAGTTGATGACTTCAGTAAGACTTTTGACAAAGTCTCATATGGCAGACTCGTTAAGAAGCTAAGCGCCCAAAGGGATCCAGGGCCATTTGACAAATCGTGTCCAAAATTTGCTTAGTGTCAGGAAACAGAGTGTAATGGTCGAAGGACGTTTTGTGACTGGAAGCCTTTGTCAAGTAGAGTATCACAGGGTTCATGCTGGATCCCTTGCTGTTTGTTTAGCACATTAATGATTTAGACTTGATCAGTAAGTTTACAGATGGCAGGAAAATTGCTGGTGTGGTAAATATTGAGAAGGAAAACCTTAGCTTACAGGACAAATAAATGGATTGATTAGGTGGGTTTAATAGAGCAAATGGAATTTAATCCTGAAAAATGTACTTTGGGTGGAATAACAAGATAAGGGGTGCATGATGAATGGTAGGACCTTGGGAAGTATAGAGAATCCGAGTGACCATGGTGTGCATATCCATAGATCCTTAAAAGGCAACAGGACAGCTAGATAAGGCAGTTAAAAAGACATATGTCATTTTTCATCAAAGCATTAAATACAAAAGCAAGGTTATGATGGCTTATTTATAATGTTTTGAGGAAGGGTCACCAGACCCAAAATGTTTACTCTGGTTTCTTTTCACAGGTGCTGCCAGATATGCAGAGCTTTTTCAGCAATTTCTGTTTTTGTTTTTGATTTAAGGTGTTCACAGTTCTTTCAGTTTTCATTTATAATGTTCATTAGACCACCGCTAGAGTACTGTCTGCAGTTTTGGTTGTCACACTACAGAAATGATGCGATTGCATTTGAGAGAGTATAGAAGAGATTCACTAGAACTTTGCCTCGAAATCAGGGAAATTGGGAGGGCAAAAAGGGGACATGAGATCGCTTTGGCAAATAGAATTAAGGAGAATCCAAAGGGTTTTTACAAATACATGAAGGACAAAAAGGTAACTAGGGAGAGAATAGGGCCACTCAAAGATCAGCAAGGCGGCCATTGTGTGGAGCTGCAGAAAATGAGTATTTTGCATCAGTGGTGCAAAATACTCATTTTCTGCAGCTCCACACAAAGTATTCACTGTGGAAAAGGATGTGGAAGATAGAGAATGTAGCGAAATAGATGGTGAAACCTTGAAAAACATTCAACATCGGATGAAGTGCTGGATGTCTTGAAACACATAAAGGTGGATAAATCCCTAGGACCTGATCAGGTGTACCCTAGAACTCTGTAGGAAGCTAGGGAAGTGATTGCAGGGCCTCTTGCTAAGATATTTGTATCATCGATATCACAGGTGAGGTGCTAGAAGACTGGAGGTTGGCTAACATGGTGCCACTGTTTAAGATCAGTGGTAAGGTCAAGCCAGGGAACTATAGACCAGTGAGCCTGACGTTGGTGATGGGCAAGTTGTTGGAGGGAATCCTGAGGGACAGGATGTACATGTATTTGGAAAGGTAATGACTTATTAGGGATAATCAACATGGCTTTGTGCATGAGAAATCATGTCTCACAAACTTGATTGAGTTTTCTGAAGAAGTAACAAAGAGGTAATTATGGCAGAGCGGTAGGGGCGGCACAGTGGCTCCGTGGTTAGCACTGCTGCCTCACAGCGCCAAAGACCTGGGTTCAATTCCCGCCTCAGGCAACTGTCTGTGTGGAGTTTGCACAATCTCCCCGTGTCTGCCTGGGTTTCCTCCGGATGTTCCAGTTTCCACCCACAGTCCAAGGATGTGCAGGTTAGATGAATTGGCTATGCAAAATTGCCCATAGGGTTAGGTGCATTTTCAGGGGTAAATGTAGGGGAATGGGTCTGGGTGGGTTGCTCTTCAGAGGGTCGGTGTGGACTTATTGGGCTGAAGGGCCTGTTTCCAGACTATAAGGAATCAGTAAGGGATTTGACAAGATTCCCCATGGGAGACTGGTTAGCAAGGTTAGATCCCACGGAACAAAGGGAGAATTAACCAGTTGGATACAAAACTGGCTCAAAGGTAGAAGACAGAGGGTGGTGATGGAGGGTTGATTTTCAGACTCCAGTGGAGTGCCACAAGGATCGGTGCTGGGTCTCCTACTTATTGTCATTTATATAAATGATTTGGATGTGAGCATAAGAGGTATAGTTAGTAAGTTTGCAGATGACACCAAATTGGAGGTGTAGGGGACAACGAAGAAGATTACCTCAGATTACAACAGGATCTTGATCAGATGGGCCAATGGGCTAGGAAATGGCAGTTGGAGTTTAATTCAGATAAATATGAGGTGCTGCATTTTGGGAAAGCAAATCAGGGCAGGACTTATACACTTAATAGTAAGGTCCTAGGGAGTATTGCTGAACAAAGAGACCTTGGAGTGCAGGTTCATAGCTCCTTGAAAGTGGAGTCGCAGATAGATAGGATAGCGAAGAAGGTGTTTGGTATGCTTTCCTTTATTGGTCAGAGCACTGAGTACAGGAGTTGGGAGGTCATGTTGCGGCTGTACAGGACATTGGTTAGGTCCCTGTTGGAATATTGCGTGCAATTCTGCCTTCTTATCGGAAAGGTGTTGTGAAACTTGAAAGGGTTCAGAAAAGATTTACAAGGATGTTGCCAGGGGCTGTTTTCCCTAGAGCATCGGAGGCGGAGGGGTGACCTTATAGAGGTTTACAAAATTATGAGGGGCATGGATAGGGTAAATAGACAAAGTCTTTTCCCTGGGGTCGAGGAGTCCAGAACTAGAGGGCATAGGTTTAGGGTGAGAGGGGAAACATATAAAAGAGACCTAAGGGGCAACATTTCCATGTATGTGTATGGAATGAGCTACCAGAGAAAGCGGTGGAGGCTGGTAAAATTACAACATTTAAAAGGCATTTGGATGGGTATATGAATAGGAAGGGTTTGGAGGGATATGGGCCGGGTGCTGGCAGGTGGGACTGGATTGGGTTGGGATATTTGGTCGGCATGGACGAGTTTGACCAAAGGGTCTGTTTCCGTGCTGTACATCTCTATGACTCCTATGTTGCAGCTATGATAAAGACTGATTAAGTTGGGATTGTTGTCATTAGAGTAGAGATGGTTGTGGGGGGGAATCTGATTTAGATATAAAAAGGTATGAGGTGCATAGATAGATTAGATAGGGAGAACTTTTCCCCTTTGTAGAAGGACCAATAACCAGGGTTACTGTTGCAGTAAAGTGAGAACCATGAGATTTAGAGGGGATTTGAGGAGAGAAAAGTTTCATGAAGTTTCATAAAGTTACAAGAAGTTTCAAAAGGGTTGTGAGTATCTGGAACTCATGGCCAAAGGGGTGATAGAGGTAGGAACCATCAAGACACTTAAGATCTGTTTAGATGAGCACTTGAAATCTTAATATACAAAGCTATGGGGCAAATGCTGGAAAAACAGGATTAGAATAGATAGATGTTTAATGACTGGAATGGACAAAATGGGCCGAAGGACTTGCTCTGTGCTGTTAAAAATTCTATGACTCTAACCTGTTTGCATCCAGTTTTGATTCAGCCATTTCGGAAATCAAATGAACACAGTCAGATCTCATCCACAATTTTAACTTTCCACAAAAAAGAATATATTTTGTTCTGGAATTATTGGAAACTGTACAGCCTAAAGAACCCATCAAGAATCAAACCAAATCTTTTCCAAGTCAAACATACAAGTCTTTTGACAAAGTCTTGAAGAACAGGTTAATATTCCAATAGAACTATCTATTCCCCAAACAAATAACACCATCACTAATTAGAGATGCTGTTGTTGTAGAAGAGGCAATCTAATTTCCCTAAATATTATTGTAGTTATACCAACATAAGGCCTTTCCACAAGTACTACTTGTTCAAGGTGTGTGATCAAACTGCCAGATTGATTAAATCTCTGAACTAATGGAAATCAGCAGAAAAAGAAGAAGCTTATCAACTTCATGTGAAGTGTTTCTATACCTTGTCATAGACATCTAATAAACAGAATAATCAAGTCAAAGACTTGGGGAGCAGTGGGAGAGATAAGAAGAAACTGTAAACTGCATGTTATAAAAATGAGTCATTAATATTAATAGCAAAGGGAGAAAAACTTAGAAAAGAATGTTGTGTGTAGGCTTTAGTACTTTAGAACAACCTTGTGATGATGTCAATAAGCTGTCCCTACTAGGTGTAAATACCAACGTGGGAGGAGTTAGATAGATAAATAATACAATATTGATACAGTTCAATAATCTCTTAGCAATCCAACATTCAGATTAGAGTCAGGTATGCCTAAGATTACCATGTACAGTAGTAGTTAGCATTAATATACAGCAAACAGGGTTCTAAAGTAATTTAAGCCTAAAGACAGCTCTTTACATTGCCTTCTCCTTAATTAGTTCACTTGATCTCAAACGCCTGGGTAGGAGTGTAAAAAGCATGCCTCAAAAGAGAATATTCAAAATTATATTGAATTTTGAAACAGTAAATACAACAAATTGTTTCCACAGGCAGGAAGTTCAGTAATAGGGAGATGCAGTGAGTTGCAGGTGTCTGAAAACCACTGCCAGGTAGTGGAAAAAGATTTGAAAATAATTTTCAAAACAAAATCAAATTTATGGGTTTGACAAGCTAAAGTTTGCAGAGCTTTTGTAGAAGTGGGAATGGGACTAATTGAACAGACCATTCAATAAACCAACTTGAATATGATGGACCAAAAGGCCTTAGCCTGTGCCTTTGTTTTGAAACAATCTTAGAATCATAGCAGCCCATTATGATTCTCTGAAGAAGCAGAGCTGAAAATGTGTTGCTGGAAAAGTGCAGCAGGTCAGGCAGCATCCAAGGAGCAGGAGAATTGACGTATCTGGCATGAGCCCTTCTTGCAA
Source organism: Chiloscyllium plagiosum (assembly GCF_004010195.1). NCBI lineage: Eukaryota > Metazoa > Chordata > Chondrichthyes > Orectolobiformes > Hemiscylliidae > Chiloscyllium > Chiloscyllium plagiosum. The sequence continues at coordinate 52,715,921 of NC_057734.1, forward strand.
GGATGCCTTCCTTGAAGAAGCTCTCACTGCGAATCATCTCTGAAGAAGCAGCCTAGTTTCTGAAATGATGTGCGCCAGTTGCTGGAACTTGCTGCACAAACTGAACATGCCTTACTGACATGCCTCAGGTTACTGTCAGAGAAGCATATCTGACTATCCTGCGTGACACCACATTTCTAACATCAACTATCCTATGTCCTCTATGAATGAGACTGAACCTTTAAAATTGACTTGTGTGTTTTTGCACTTTAGGTTGAGCCTTCACAAGCCCATTTTATGGAAAACCTGAACATTTAGAAGATAGAGATCCATTCAGCCTAGATGGCATTGAAGTCTTAATCTCTGAAGAGAAGGATCCACTTCACTATACTAATCATTTTATTCTTTGGATTCTTTTCACTAACAGCTTATTTCCAATATGACTTCAGAGTATTTCGCGACAAAGCTGTGGAGTAAAATCACAGACGATACAACACATCCTATAGGATACTATGAGCCTGAGTTCTACACCACCGATGATCATGGGACATCCCATTTGTCCCTTGTGGCAGAGGATGGCAGCGCTGTGTCAGTAACCAGCACCATTAATTTATAGTAAGAGATTACTGGTCTTAAAATATTCATTCATAGTGATAACATCTCTATTTGCGTCTTTCCCCTTAATGTTTCTTCTTGGTCCTGCTAAAGTTGGGCATGAGAGAGTAATGGGGTGAATCATTTGGTATATGAACGTTTCCATAGCTCTTTTTAGCCACAACAGGAGCTGTAATAAGGGAAGATAGAAAAATAATTCCACAAAAGAATAAAGGAAAGAGAATGATGATCCCCTACACTTGTCAGTCACCATAACTTTACTTTTTATCATTTACTACATAACGACAGTGACTATAGATCAGAAGTATTTAGTCAGCTGTAGAATTCTTAGGTTATATTTTGCCATTGAAGTTGCTTTTTCATTGCATATTATAGCTGAAAATGTGTTGCTGGAAAAGCGCAGCAGGTCAGGCAGCATCCAAGGAGCAGGAGAATCGACGTTTCGGGCATCTGCAGTCCTCACTTTCTCCTCATTGCATATTATAGTTCTTATAGGACTTTACCTAACATTCACCTGTCTGAAGCTCCCATTACGGCCTACACAGTATCATTCTTCATTCATATCTGTATGCACTGGGTCCCACCACCTCTAATTTGGCTTTCCATATCTACCCCTTTCTGACTCACAGTCTATCTCCTTATTACTATCTACCTAGTTCTTCTCAACATAGGATGAAGAATCTTGGCCAGGCTGTTTCAGTACCGTTACTGTACTGACATCTACCTGACAACACAGAAAATTGACCTGTGCACAAAAAGCAGACCCAACCCAACCAAATACTGCCCTATCCGTCTATTCTCAATCATCAACAGATTTTGAAGGAGGATATTGGCAGTTCTACCAAGTGGAAAGGAGTAACCTGTTTACTAATATTCAGCATGGGTTGTGCCAGGACCATTCAGCTCCTGACCTCAGTGAGTTAGCAATGCTATCACCACTGAATTAATTAAAGACAAAGAGGCAGCAATTAAATTAAAATATGACTATTGATCCTGCTGTGTTACAGGTGAACTGAGGAGTTGCAGGCAAAATATTTTGAGTAGTAATGCAGTTGAGCTACTGTGCATTTGGTACAGAGTGGTATCATCTATCCACATTTAGAGTACTGTGCACATTTCTGGTCTCCATATTACAAAAAGAAGATAGAGTCACAAGAGAACGTGCAAAGAAGATTTATTCTAAAACTGTAGGTTATAATTATCGAAAAAGAGACAGAGACCCTTTTCTCCAAGAATGAGAAAGTGTGACTTTTAAAATCTGAGATGGTAAATTCTTAATAGGAGAGATATATAAATGTCTTCACATCTGCTCGTGTATGAAACTAAAGTTTCATAAATATGAAATAATTACCAATAAACATCATAAAGAAGTCAGGAAAAACCATAGTGCCCCCAAGACTGTTGAAATCTGGAGCTTGCTATTCAAGGGGAATTAAAAAATGTGGTGCTGGAAAAACACAGCAGGACAGGCAGCATCTGAGGAGCAGAGAATCGATGTTCCTGAAGAAGGGCTTATGCCCGAAACGTCAATTCTCATGTTCCTCAGATGCTGCCTGGCCTGCTGTGTTTTTCCAGCACCACATTTTTCAACTCTGGTCTCCAGCATCTGCAGTCCTCACTTTATTCAAGGGGAATTGCATAGATATCTTTAAGGGAAACTAATAAAGTACCTGAGGGAGAAAGGGAGAAGGATATGCTGACAGGATGAAATGAAGTAAGATCAAAAGACGATAAACAACAGAATAGACCAATTGGGTCAAATGGGCGAAAGTGAGGACTGCAGATGCTGGAGATTAGAGTTGAGAGTGTGGTGCTGGAGAAGTGCGGCAGGTCAGACAGCATCTGAGGAGCAGAAAAATCAATGCTTTGGGCAAAAGCACTTCATCAGGAAAGATGGGTCAACTGGGTTGAATGGCTCACTTCTATATTCAGGTAAGAGATGTGGTTGAGAAGGTGAGACATTTATGGTGAATGACATTGTCACTGTGAGCAGCATATTTAAATTCCACTTGCTCAAAATCTGCAAGCCAGGATTTGCCAATTGAAGTCTGATGGTGAACTGTTATTACAGAGAAGGGCAGATAGGCTCACCTGTTAGTTGGCAATGGTGGAGAGGAGGGCCACCCTCTTTCCTCAATACTGACCAAGGAGACCACAGTACCAAATACTGCTATTTTGGACTGAAATGTCATCTGGGTGAAAGTGAGGTCTGCAGATGCTGGAGATTAGAGTCAAGAGTGTGATGCTGGAAAAGCACAGCAGGCCAGCAACATCCGAGGAGCAGAAAAATCGATGTTTTGGGCAAAAGCCCTTCATCGTGAATGAAGCTGAGAGCCTTGTAGGTGGAGAGATGAATGGGAGAGGCGTGGGGCTGGGGGAAGGTAGCTGAGAGTGCAATAGGTGGATGGAGGTAGGGGTAAAGGTGATAGGTCAGAAGGGAGGGTGGTGCAGACAGGTTGGAAGGAAGATAGATGGATGGGACAGGTCAAGGGGACAATGCTGAGCTGGAAGGTTGGAACTGGCATAAGGTGGAGGGAGGGGAAATGAGGAAACTGATGAAATCCACATTGATCCATAGGTTGGAGGGTCCTGAAGCAGAAAATGAGGTGTTCTTCCTCCAGGCATCACGTGGTAAGGGAGTGGCAATGCAGGAGGCCCAGGACCTACATGTCCTCGTGAGAGTGGGAGGGGAGTTGAAGTGTTCGGCCACAGGGTGGTCGGATTAGTTGATGCAGGTGTGCCAGAGATGTTCTCTGAAGCGCTCTGCGAGTAGGTGTCCAGTCTCCCTAATGTAGAACAGACCATATTGGGAGCAACGGACACAGTAAATGACGTGTGGAAGCGCTGCATTCCACTGCTGCACTTTGGAGCAAACCAGCACCACTCATGGGAATGTTACTGCCAGAATATTCTGCATGCAAGAAGGGGCACCAATCTTACGGACTGGAACCAGATGCATCTAAGGGTTCCTCACTTGCTCTCTTAGTGCTCACTCACTTTGAGCCTGCTCAGATGGTCACACCATCTCTGCCTTGCATTACCTTGCTTTTTTGCCACCTTAGTCAGTGCCAAGAGGCTCATTTTTAATGCAGAAACAGCTTGCCATGGTTATTGATAGTCATCAGCCAAGGCAATGGACATAATGCTACATGATTCATGTAACATCAATCCTACACCTGCACCCTTTGCCTTATTATGTGGCAAATGCCCTGAATGTGCTTCACACAAATAGCTATCTCTCAAGGTCAAAGGTGAATTGTCTTCAGAGCATGTCCTGAGATGTTGGTGACTGCAGTCCAGAATGTACAGGCTTGGAGCAGCAAGCTGAAGTCACCAGGTACTTGCTGCAACTTTCATGCTGGGACTTGTCACCATCAACTTTATATCTGGTAGTTTGGAGATATGCAAATTGAACAATACTAAACCAGGATTAAGAGATAATTTCACACAAATGTATGCCTCCCTGTCAAGGGACAGTGGGAGTAGTCTTCCAAGAAGGAAGGTGAGTACATTGAGCAGAAGGAACACCATCTTCTGCATGATAAGAGCTTGTTCCTGCAGATGTGAGCGAGATGCAATGCTCACTCATCAACTATAAACTGGTTGGTATTCAAAAGGCAAGAGGTCTGTCTGTTGCCAGAGGCAAATGCAGCCTCTGTTTGTTTCTTCATTGCTTTTGCTGTTGCTGAATAAAAGTGAACATTTTCAATCATTTGAAAGCTTTTCAATATGTGATAGGCCCACATTGACAATGAAAAGATGTTAAGCCACAGTGGGGGAAGAGTATTTATTAAACAGCAACACATCTGTGAATGTGCATTTGTATTGGCAATGCAATGTCAACTGTCCCACTATTTGCCCTGAGAAATATTCGTTTTTGGTTTCCCTCCCACTATGTGCACAATGAAGGGTAGGTTCTGTCTGGCAATGTTTGACCTTATGCTTGACTAGGTATAAAAATAGTGTTGAGGTAGGAACCTTGGGAGGTCCTGACAGTGGCAAGTACTTCTGTCTCAGATAGACAAGCAGGAGGCTGAAAGAATACAGTGAGCCAGGGTGGGTGTAAGGTAGCTGATGGGGTGGGGGAAAGTTTTGGGTGGGGAGAGGGGCAAGGTGGTGAGGTAGGGATAAATGTACATAGGTAGATTGTGCGACCAGGTAGGTTGATGGGAGAAATGAATCCGGTTGGTAGCAGGAAGGGTCAGTCTGAGGAATGGAAGAAGGGGCTGGGAAGGGAATCAGGGATGGGAAGGGAGGTTATTTGAAATTGGAGAACTCAATGTTGAGTCCTTTGCCCTGCAGGCTGCCCAGGCAAAAGATGAGATGTTGTTTGTAACTTCCGATTTTTTATGTCAGATATGAAATCGAAAAACTGTTTGGTGAGCTGGTGGATTCTGCACTGGACGTGCACCTCTGGCAAGAAGAAAGTAAGGCTTAGCAGGGCACCGTAAAGACACTGTGCGCAGCGAATGAAATGCATTTCAGAGAAAGTGGTGAAGTCTTGATAGGAGAGAAACCCTCCTCGAAACCCATCAAAATTGACATGTCATTGATGTCTGATAGAATTCAGCCCAAACAATTTAACAAATATACTATGCGTGGAAAAAATGACTTCTGAACAAAAAAAGACCAGACCACAAAGTGGAAAGGTTTTTTTCTCTCATACTCCTTTTGGTGTTTGCAATGGTGAGATGATGTTGTCTGTATGGTTATGATCATTGTTCAATTCAGTGGTTGCTCAGGTACTTAGGTCTTCCCTTTTGTGAATCCTTTCTTTCAAACTTTCTGCTGTTTTCTGTCTTTTTGCCCATAAAAAGAGAGGATGCTAGATGTTTTCACTCTCTCATGTTCTTGGCACTTTGCGCTCAATTTGACACTCAACAAATCAAAGTGGTTACCAGGCAGAACTTCTTCAACTTGAAAGATACCTGGTATTGTTCAGTATTGACTTCCCCCACCCCCCCAATTCCCACTTTTTGTTTTGAGAGCACAAAATTGTGTGGCACAACTCAATGGTGCTTTGCCTATTTTTCAAGTTGCAAAATTTTCTGTATGACTCTATAATTAAAGCTGTCCAACTTCCATTTCATTTTATTGCCCAAAAAATGAAAATATGCTGTCTCTTAGAACATGATCCACCTATCAAAATAGATAACCTCATATTTCACTCCATTATGTTCCAACTGCCAAATTTTTGCTCATTCATTTGCCTCTCTAAATCCTCTCAACTACACAGCTTTCACTCGTACCTAATTTACTGTCATCTACAAACTTGGGAATATTATATTCAAATTCAAATCATTCATATAGATTATGGATTTTAAAATACTTGCATGAAAGTAAGTAGCGATAATTGGTATTAATCTGTCCTTGGGTGGGTGTTGAACACTGAGACATAAATGAGTGCTGTTTCTATATGACGAATGGATGGAATAAGGAATCTTTGGTGTTATTAAAATAAAGTCTTATTTTTATTGTTTTGCAGCTTTGGGTCAAAAGTGAGGTCCAGCAAAAATGGAATCATTTTCAATAATGAAATGGATGACTTTTCTTCACCAGGCATTCTGAATGGGTTTGATGTTCCACCTTCCCCAGCCAACTTCATCATGCCAGGTCTGGTTCTGCTTTGATCAGTAGACTCAAACAATGGAAATTAAAGTTAGTGTTGCTAGACTATAATCTTGCTTAAAGAGACATGCATGGTTTTCACACTAAAAAATTAGAATCTTAAAGAATAGAAAGAGGCTGTGTAGTCAATCATGCTTGTGTCAGCTTTTGACAGAGATATCCAATGAGTCCCATTCCCTCGCACTTTTTTCTTGGAGTCCTGAAATCTTTTCCTCCCTTTTCAAAGTTATGATGGAGTTTGCTTCCACCACCTTTTCGAATTGTAGAGTGAAGCATCAAAGTTACAGCTCAGAAAGAGACCATTCAGCTCACTATTTCAATGCTGGTGACTCTTCAAATGGAAGATTTCATCTTAATCTTACTTATTACTCTGTTTTCAAACCGCTTTCAAAAACATAGCTACCTTCTTTTGGGATGTTAATGCAAAAAAAAGTTCAGATATATCTAAAAATACAAATACAAATGTTCCAACAATGAGTAAAAAATACATTCTGTAGGTTAACAACCTACAGGGAAGGTTTTTACATATTTTATACATTCCACGTGAGCTTAATTGCATCACAGCAGCTGCTGAGATAACTTGGTTTGAACACTTTACTGTCGCTACTTATTTCAAGGAAAGGCTACCTTGTAACTTGATATCAATTTTCATGTCACTGGGACCATGTGAAGCATCTTTAAGCAAAGAAGTACTTTTGATTTGAAGTCACCATTGCAGTGCAGAAAAAGTAGCAGACAAAATGCAGCCAGTTCCTGTAAACACTGACATGGATTAGCAAGATAAACTGCTTTTATGAATACTATGTATTTAAAAATTGAATGGGACACTGTTCAAAATACCTTTTCTCTTCAAATCGTGTTATATAATGCTTCACAACTACCTAAAAGGCCGGCTAGAGAACAACACACCATCAGCTTAGCTTTAGTGCTTCAGCATTGGTCTCGAATGCATGCTGTTCGTATTGAACCACAACTTGTTCTTTTTAAATGGAGAAACCAAGGATAAGATGTGATATATCAACATATGATAGATGGGTAAAAGAGAATAATAAGTAAGGGGTGACACACAGTTTAGTTTAAATAGCCCAATGTTATTCTATTACTCGTACCCGTACCCCTGCCAAATATCTGTCCTTTCTTTCTTGAACATGCCAACATTTACCATCCCCACTGCCTTCCTAGACAGTAGAGTCCATATATTCAGCAATATTTTATCTAAAGTGTTTACATTAAAATACTTCATTTTTGTCCTGAAGTTCCAGGCATGCATAACACAAGAAGGGTGTTAAAAGTGGAATGGTATGAAAACACCAGACTGGGTAGATCTTTAAATGGTGTCTCTGATAACTGATCAGAGTCTGCCATAGGAGCCATTGAGTGCTAAGCTGAGCTGGTCAATTCTCTGGGATTCTGTCTCAGTTGAGGTACTAAATATTTGCCCCTCTAGCCGCGACCCCATCCACTCTCAATGCCCCACATCAATGCCAACCCCATTCTACTCTGCACATCCCCAAGCATGTCAATCCCATGACCCATGGCCTCTTATAACCCCAATGCCAACACATGACTCCATCATGCCAGTCTTTGCAGTTGCATCCTTCATGCCAAGTCACTAAGTATCCATTTTAGGAAGACCTCCAGAGTTATGCTAAGAAGAAATCAAATGAAATTTTAGATAACTACACAGATTTACTTTATGAAAATATCTAAAAGTACATTGAGTACATTTAAATCCCCTCAATTACTTAAGAAATTAAACAAATTAATATTTGTATTCATTAGCTAACATCAAAAACCGTTAATCCTTTAATAATGTCTTAGACCTCCAATATTGAACTTATTTTAATATAAAACAAAGAACAGCAAATGCTGAAACAAAAACAGAAATTGGTGGAGAAACTCAGAGGTTTAGCAGCATCTGGCAAGAGAAAACAGAATTAACATTTTGATACTTCTTCAGAACTAATATTATCCCACTGTGATAAAGTCATGGAAACAATCAATCAGCATCTGTTATATAGTGACAGCACTGAGGTTATACAAGCATTTATTGAGATTCCAAGCAGATTTTAAAAAAAGGTGTCACAGACAGCCACTTTTCAAATCAAGGTTTCAAGGGCAGGAGATTAAATTGGATTGAACTTTACAGTTCCATCGATCTTTTCTGCCCCTTTCTGTATTTGGATATACTTGAAAAGAATCTTATGCCACACTCTGCAGGATAAAGCTTACTAACTTGATAGAATTTTGATAGAATATAAGGACATGATAAAGATGATTGATGAGGGTGGAGCAATGGATGTTGTTAACATGGATTTTAGTAAGGCTTTCAACATGGTCCCTCATGGTAGGCTCATCCAGAAGGTTAAGATGCACGGGAACCACAGCGACATGGCCGCATGGAATCAAAATTGGCTTGCCCATCGAAGACAGAGAGTAGTGATGGAAGGGTGTTTTCAGGCTGGAGGTCTGTGACTACTGGTGTTCCGCAGGGATCTGTGTTGGGACCTCTGCTGTTTGTGAGATATATAGATGAAAATGTAGATGGGTGGGTTAGTAAGTTTGTAAGTGATACAAAGATTGGTGGAATTTTGGATAGTTTAAAAGGTGATCAAAGGAGACAATAGGATATAAATCAATTGCAGATATGGGTAGAGAAACGGCAGGTGGAGTTTAATCCGGATAAGTGTGAGGTGCTGAACTTTGGGAGATTAAATGTCAAGGTAAAGTATACAGGACACTAAACAGCATTGACATATAGAGGGATCGTGGGGCTCAAGTCCAAAGCTCCCTTAAAATGGCCACACAAGTAAATAGGGTGGTAAAGAAGGCATACGGCATATGGCATTGGTCAGGGAATTGAGTACAAGAGTCAGGATGTCATGTTGCAGCTTTACAAGACTTTGGTTAGGCCACCTTTAAAATACTGCATTCAGGTCTGGTTACACATTACAGGAAATTTGTGGAAGCTTTGGAGAAGGTGCAGAAGAGGTTTACCAGGATGCTGCCTAGTTTACAGGGTATGAGTTTGGGTTGTTTTATCTTGAGCAGCGGAGGCTGAGCTGGGACTTGACAGAAGTCTATAAAATTATGAGTTGCATAGATAGGATTGACAGTCGGAATCTTTTTCCGAGAGTTGAAATGTCTAATGCTAGGGGACATGCATTTAAGCTTAGAGGGGGAAAGTTCAAAGGAGATGTGAGGGACAAGTTATTTTACATAAGGTGTGGTAGGGGTTTGGAATGCACTGTTAGGGGTGGTGGTGGAGGCAAATACAGTACAGGCATTTAAGGGACTTTTAGATAAACACATGAATATGCAAGGAACGGAGAGTTTGGACCAATGGCAGGCAGAAAGGATTAGTTTCATTTGGTGTCATGATTAGCGCAATATTGTGGGCCGAAGGGCCTGTTCCTGTGCTGTACTGTTCTATGTTCTATAAGGCCTTGCTCCAGAGAAAATTGGGTTTCTTTGTCCCTGTTGTATTTGGATAGCTCTCATGTCATTTCCCAACCCTATTCTCCCACCAGCTGTAGGATCCAACAGAAATGGGAAACAGCATGAGGGATTGTCACTCCCTCAGTTACTCTTGATCACAGTGCTGAAGTTTTACAAATCTATGCTGTCTGTGTCTGATGGCAGTTTTTTTTCAATTATTCTATTCTTTACTATAAACTCTTATCTAGGTTAGATTAGATTAGATTACTTACAGTGTGGAAACAGGCCCTTTGGCCCAACAAGTCCACACCGACCCTCCGAAGAGCAACCCACCCAGACCCATTCCCCTACATTTACCCCTTCACCTAACACTATGGGCAATCTAGCATGGCCAATTCACCTGACCTGCACATCTTTGGACTGTGGGAGGAAACCGGAGCACCCGGAGGAAACCCACGCAGACACAGGGAGAATGTGCAAACTCCACACAGACAGTTGCCCGAGGTGGCAATCATTCCTAAACCACAGATGTTACTAATTTATTTTTTGTTCCCTAAAATTCCCCTTGTACCCTTTAAAAATAGCAGAATGTCATTTATATTTGTCAATTTTTATAGAATGTTAAGAACAAGTAAAGGTCATTCAACCAGTCAGGCCTGCTCTGCCACTCAATTCCTTTACTGTGTTGGGGTAAAATTCTTGGAACTTCCTCCTTAACAGCATTTGTGGGTGTCCCTAAGACAAATGGCCTGCAGCAGTTCAAGAAATCACTCAGCAACATCTACTGAAGGACAATTGCAAATGGACAATAAATTCTGACCTAGCCAGAGATGCTTGTATCTTCTGAGTGAGTTTGCAAAAAGTTAAACCATATCGCTGACTTTAATTCCAGATGCTCAACATTTTTCCAGATGCCTTGTTATCCATAATTGACAAAAACCTATCAAACCCAGTCTAAAAAGCTCCAATTGTCCCTCTGCATGGGTGTCATTTTCAATAAGGAAATGTAAGTTTTCATGGATTCATGTGAAACATATCACGTAACCACTAATCCCAAATTGCAAACTAAATAGCCTCACAATTCTCCAGATCACATCAAAATTCTGCTGTTCTGTCACATCTATTTGTGAATGATGCCATATAATTTTCCAAAGAGCAGGAATCCTAAGCACATTGAATACAGTAATGAATATGGACCATGACCAACATCTAGCTTTAGTGTTGAAGACTTGTGCTCCAAGACTTGCACATCTAGCTAAGCTGTTCCAATATAGATACAACATTACAATATGACAAAGTGGAAAACTACCCAATTATGCTCTGAACACAAAAGACAGAACTGAACCAATCTGCCATTTCCAGCCATCAGTTTAATTTCAATTATCAACAATGAGGAGAAATGTCAGCAATTGTATTATTAAAAAGCACTTAACAATAGCACAGAATACTATGGATACTGGAAATATTATAGAAAATGCTGAAAATACTTACTGATAAGTAAGTACTCAATTTGGGACCAAGTCTGTCAGTACTCAATTTGGGACCAACCTGAACCATCCAGCTTCAGACCTCTTCATCCAAAAAAGCATCAAAGATCTGAAGTTCAGAGATGAGGCATGTCCTTAACATGAAGGCAACATTTGACCAAGTGTAGTATCAAGTTGCCTCGGTCAAATTGACATTCAATGAAGATCAGGAAAATGTCTTCACTGGCTTGAGTCAGGACTACATCAAAGGAAAATTGTTATGATTATTGGTTGACAATCAGACTGCAGAAGTTTTTAATTAAATGAGCCAGGTCCATTTTTTTCAACAACGTCTTCAATGACCACACCTTCAGAAGTGGAGATGTTTGCAGATGATTACACAATGTTCAGTTGCATTCACATCTCCAGAGATAATGAATCAGTTCATGCCTGTGTTCAGCAAGGCTTGAGAAATATTCAGCCTCAGATGGATGAGTAAAAAATGAATTCATACTACACAATTAGAAGGCAATAATCATCCACTTCAGGAGAGATTCTAACTACCTGCTCTTGATATTTGACATCAAATGGGGGTTACCACTGACCAGAAACATAACTGGAACAGGACTTAAATACTACAGCTACAAGAACAGTTCAGAGGCTGGATATTCTAAGCTCAAGACTTGCTTTTTGGCACCCTAAACGCTGTTCAGCATCTAAAAGACACAAACGAGAGGTATGATGGAAGACTCTCCATTTTCAATGGTTTCAGCTTTAACAAGAAGTTCAATACTATCAGTGACAAAACAATCAATTGAACTGCACTACATCCTCGACTAATACATTCACTCTTTCCGTCAATTACACCGCAAGATGTAAAGCAACAACCCACCGGGGTTCTTTTCCAGCACATTGCAAACCACCATCTCTAGTACTTGCAAGATTAAGGGCTGCATGGGGACAGTAGACTTGCAAGTTTCCCACCAAGCTGTACACCATCCTGACTCAGAAATACATTAGTGTTCCTTCACTGCTGCTAGATCAAAAACTCTACTCCACAGCACTGCAGCTGCACCTATACAACAATTGATATTTTTATACTGCCTTTTATGTCCACCGGAACAGCACATACTCAGACTTGGCAATAGTGGTGTCTGGGACATTGTCTGAAAGGTATGATTTCATGAATATGACTATGTCAGACTGTTGCTTGACTCACAATTTCGGAACTAGTCCCCAGAAGATTTGAAGAAAGATTGACAACTGAGTTTGCCTATTTCATCCTTTCTTGTTCAGCAAGAGGGTGAACAGTTATCAGGGATAGAAATATGGATGAGGGCACAATCAAATTACACTGATCTTATTGAATAGTTGAGCAGGCTCAAGGGTCTGAATAGCCTATTCCTAATCCTGTTTGGTGTTACCGAGGGGCAGCATGTATTTGGGAAATAGGAAGGGGTCAAATATAAATCCTTGGAGTATATCAGAGTAACAGAGAGGGAAGAGAGATGAGCAATGCAAGCAACATGCTGGTTATCATTAGACAGATAAGAATCTAAACAGGTGAGAGCAGTCTCCCACCAGCTAGGAAACGGTGGTGCAGTGTTAGAGGGGAATGATGTGGTCAACTATGCCAAAAGTCGCAGACAGGTCTTGAAGGTCAAGGAGGGAATATATATCAAATTACACTTGCCCCATTTCCTTGATACAAGCTGATTTTGTCATGTGACAGCAGTGGAAACATACACCGCATGAACGAGGCCATTAAGAATTTAATACAGCAGAACCTTTTTAAAAAGTCTATACATGATAATTGAAGTGTGATTCACTTTTCAATGCCCCAGTATTCAATATTATACTTAATAAACATATTCCTAAATGCAATTGACCATAAGGCTTTAAAAAATATTCTTTTTTCAATAGGTAAAACACCCCTATCCTCTATGTGCCCTGTCATTATACTTGATAAAAACAAGTCAGTGAAAATGGTGGTGGGAGGCTCAGGAGGAACGAAAATCACGACAGCAACTGCTCTGGTATGTATTAATGGAATATGAGGATCTAAACGGAGTGCATGGAAACAAGTTAACAGAGTTAGGACATCATGTTACATTTGATGAAGCCATATTTGGAGGTACCATGCGCAATTCTGGTCTCCCTGCTGTAGGAAGGATGTTATTAAACTGGAAAGGGTATAAAAAAAGATTTACAAGAATGTTACTGAGACTGGAAGGTTTGAGTATTAGAATCCCTACAGTGTGAAAGCAGGCCATTCAGCCCATCAAGTCCACACCAACCCTCCAAAGAGCATTCCACACAGAGCCACCCCCTTCCATATTCCTCTAACCCTGCATTTTCCATGGTGAACCCACCGAACCTGCATACCTCTGGACACTATGGGCAATTTAACATGGCCAATCCACCTAACCAGCGCATCTTTGGACTGTGGGAGGAAACTGGAACACCCAGAGGAAACTGATGCAAGTACGGAGAGAATCAGCAAATTCCATTCAGACAGTTGCCCAAGGCTGGAATCGAACTCTAGTCTCTGGCACTGTGAGGTAGCAGTGCTAACTACTGAGCCACTGTGCCAACTCAATAAGATGATGGATAGGCTGGGACTTTTTTCCCTGAAGTGTGGGAAGCTGAAGGGTGACCTCATAGAGACTTACAAAATCACGAAGAGCATAGCTAAGGTAAATAGCTAAGGTCTTTCCCCAGGATAGCCGAATTCAAAACCAAAGGGTGTAGGTTTAAGCTGGGAGAGAAAATAGTTAAAAGGGACCTAATGGGCAACTTTTTTACACAGAGGGTGATGCGTATGTGGAACAAGCTGCCAGAAGAAGTGGTAGAGGCAGACACAGTTACAACATTTAAAATACATTTGGACAGGTATGGGAAAGGTCTCGAGGGATATATACCAAATTCAGGCAAATAGAACTAGTTAATTTTAGGAAACTTGGTTGGCATGGACAAGTTGGACTGAAGGGCTTGTTTTTGTGTTTTATGACTCTATGACTAAATATTAGGAGACTGTGAGGAAGTCTAACTTGTCATTTGATTCATTCACTGTTCCTTCTTATATTTGTAGGTTATAATGAACGTGCTGTGGTTTAATTACAATGTTAAGAAAGCTGTGAATGAACCCAGAGTTCACAATCAACTATTCCCCAATGTGACTCAAGTTGAAGAAGCTATGGAGAAGGTTTGTGTACATTTTGTACATATTGTATGAACTAGATGTTGTTTACTATTGCCATCAGGTTTGTAAATTACAGATTTCCATTCATCTCCCACCTCTCTGGCTGCAAGAATCTCCTATGGTATCTACCATCATGGAAATATACAAACTTGCAATGCATTCATTTATGTGTGTGTCAGCTACACTCACTGCACTCAACAAATGAGCCCTGTGTCTTTCTTTGTTTCAATGTTTTTCAAATATTTCTGTTTTCCTTGAAGAGCTGAAATCATCTGATACAATCTTTCAAAATCATGAGAGGTCTGGTTGGATTAGATAGGGAGAAACTTTTCCTGTTTGTAGTAAGATCGAGAGCTAGAGGGGACAGATTTAAAGTGTTTTTGCAAAAGCAGCAAATGTGAGGTGAGAAAATGTGAGGTTTTCACACAGCAAGTAGTTAGGGTTCAGAATTAATTAATAGAACTCACGTGAAATGCTGGGAGAGTTAGTGCAGATGTGATGGGCTGAATGGCATCCTTCTGCACCATAATAACTTTGTGGTTTATCTAATTTTCCTCTAAAAGATGGTCAAATCACGTGAATACTTTTACTTCCCTTCTTCACAATCTGTTAAATGCATTTAACAGAGAAATAAAATCTCTGTTAAATCACTTCTCAGGCTTCCCAAATTATTCCAGAATCTGAATCCCTTTCAGAATTATAATTCACCAACCCTGGTATAATCCTGGAGAATTGAGGCTGAATGTACCTCCTATCATATGTTGTCCAAAAGCACGCAAATATTCGACAATGATGTAACAGTGCCCAGAACAAAAATGTATTGTTCTTCTTTTACTCTTCTATTCTATGTTGCAATAAATGGAAAATTGTTATTATAATGATTTTACTGTATTTACCTACGTACACTACTTCAACAAACTTCAATAAATAACTTTTGTTCATCAATATCCTTAAGCATCCTTTGCATCTTTAAATATTTATTCCATTTTCCTTTTGAAATTTTATCTTACTTTTCCATACAATGTGAGTACAAAATGCCAGGGACAGCATTTGTGGTCCATCTCTAATTATTCTTGAGAAGTGGTGAGTCATCTTCTAAAGCTGCTGCCATGTGAATTAAGTATAGCCTATAGGTGCTTCTTTTTTGTAGAAACCCTAGACTGTGGAAACAGGCCCTTCAGCCCAACAAGTCCACGCTAACACTCTGAAGAGTAACCCACCTCAACCCATTCCCCCAACCTTATTTTTACCCTGACTAACCTACACATCCCTGAACACTAAGGGCAATTTAGCATGGTCAATTCACCTGACCTGCACATCTTTGGACTGTGGGAGGAAACCAGAGCACCCAGAGGAAACCCACGCAGACACAGGGAGAACGTGAAAACTCCACACAGTTGCCCGAGGCTGGAATTGAACCCGGGTCCCTGGCACTATGAGGCAGCAGTGCTAACCAGTGAGCTACCCTAACCCCCTCCCCACCTCCTCTAGTGCTTGTTAGAAAGAGAATTCCAGAATTTTGATCCAGTAACTGTGAAGCAACAGTGATGTGTGGCTTGGGGAGGTGATCTTCTGGTGGTCATGTACCTGTATCTACTGCCCTTATCCTTCTAGGGACTAGAGGGCACAGGTTTGGAAAGTGCTATTGAAGAAGATTTGGCAATTAGCTGCAGTGCAGTTTATTGTATATCCTAGTGTCGTTGTACACCAGTGTTGGAGGGAGTGAATGGTGGTGGTTTGATCAGGAGGGCTACTTTGTCCTAGATGTTGCAGAGCTTTGAGTATTACTAGAAACAAACCATTCAGGGAAATTCTAATAAAACCTCAACTGATGCCTTGTAGATAATGGACAGGCTTTGTGGTGTCAAGAGCTAAATAACTCACTTCAGAAAACACAGAACCTGCTCCTATAGCCACAGGACTTATATGGTTTTCCCAATGTTACGAAATCAAAAGCATGTATGGTCACTTTCAGATAGAAAGTGCTTTTCTGAATTTAAAGTACAGCTGCAGCTGCCAGCTAAAGGTCGGTCTGTTCCAAATGTAACAACTGGCTTTTAAATGGGTACCTGAGTTTTGGTTGTTGTTTTGACAACAATTCGAATTTAACCAATCAATTTAGATTATGCCCAGGATACCAGAAGCTAATGCAATTTGAATTTTATTGTTTTGACGCCTGGAAACCAATAAAATTATAAGAATTTAATGTGTCCCGGGGGGTGGGGGGAGGGGTGGGGGGGTGGGGGGGAGGCTTATAAACCCGGTATTTTGAAAATTAGCGGGAGAGCAACTGCCATAAAGCCAGAGAACTAACTACCTATTTAACATCTTGCTCCTCAGGAAATTAGAAGGCATTCTCTATCAAAGGTGTATTTTCATGTGAAACATACTTGCAATAAAAAGAAAGAAGATGGCCCAGGGAGATTAGCAGCCAGAAGAGTGAAGACATAGAAGAAGACAGAGACAGTGTGATTTTGAGATTAAGTTAATGTAATTTTAATTAGTGTCTTATTGGAACAGCCTATTTTATAGAGTTGGAGTCAGACAGCAAGCAGTTAAGAGAAAGGGGGGCTTAGATTTGTGAACAGTTTTTGTTTAATGTTCACTTTTAAAGTTAGAAAATAAATTGATGTTATTGTTTTAAATAGTGGAATTTGGGAGTTCTCTGTCATTCATATTTTAACAGATTATGAGGCAAGTAAGCTTATCTGAGTTTTGGTTAATTAACATAGGGGTTCGACCACCACTTCATAACACCTGCCTAGTTTCGGGTTAATGGTAACACTCAGGTATTCATGCTCAAGGATAAAGTAATGGCAATGTCTGTGAATGTCAAGGAAAGAAGGTTAAATGTTCTTTTGGTGGAGATGATTATTGCCTGACATTTGCCATTTATTAGCTCAAGCCTCAATATTATTCAGAACTTGCTGCACACGAACATGGTTTGTCTCACTACTTGAGGAGTTGTAAATAATACTAAGGACTGAGCATTTCACATCCACAATTAGTCATAAGCCTTGAGAGACTATAGGCATATCACTCTGTTTACTGTGTCAATATCATCCAACCATTCAGTATCTGATATTGTCCACCTATCTAGTCCTTCTTAGCCATTTCTTTCTGATGTTTCACTACCAATAGTCAACAACACCAGATTCTCACCCCACCTTTTTTTAGTCTTCGTACTTTCTCAATTTCTACTCCTACAGTTTAAAGCTTCTGGGACAATTAGTGCAGATTATTAAAAACTGCAGTTAAAGTTATAATTTTATAATTTTTCACATGATTACAATCAGTGCCTAATCAAAATCAAATCCAGCGGATAAAGTTGTAAATAAATTGTAAGAGGTAGTAATACAAGTCAGTTCTAAATTTTCAGAAAATTAATATCTCAGTTCAATCTTCAAGTGCCATCAACAGAAGGGAAGCAACAGATCAGTCCTTCTTATTTTAAATAGTAAGTTTTATTATTTACTAAATAATTAAATAGTGTTGAAAAGTGTGGCGCTGGAGAAGCACAGCAGGTCAGGCAGCATCCGAGGAACAGGAGTGTCGACATTCATCAGGAATGTGGAGGTGTGGGAAGGGGGTCTGAGAGATAAATAGGAGAAGGTTGGGGCTGGGGGAAGGTAGCTTGGAATGCAATAGGTAGGTGCAGATGTTGCGTGATGGTGATAGGTCAGAGTGGAGGGTGGAGCCGACAAGAAGATGGAAAGGTGGGACAGTTCAAGAGGGTGGGGCTGAGTTGGAGGGGTAGATCTCAGATGAGGTGGCGGGGGGATGAGGAAACTGGTGAAACTGATGTTGATGCCATGTGTTTGGACGGTTTAAAGGTGGAAAATAAAGTGCTCTTCTCCAGGAGTTAGTTGGCGAGGATTTGGCTGTAGAGGAGGCCCAGGACTTGCTTGTCCTTGGACTTGTGGGGGGGGTTGAAGTGGTCGGCCACAATGCGATAGGGTTGTTTGGTGCATATGTCTCCCAGAGAGGTTCTCTGGAACGTTCTGCAAGTTGGCATCCTACCTCCACAATGTCGAGGAGACCACATCGAGAGCAACGGACAAAGGAGATGAAATGTTTAGATGTGCAGAAAAATCTCTGCCAGATGTGGAAGGATCTTTTGGACCCTTGGATGGAGGTGAAGGAGGAGGTGTGGGTGCAAGTTTACACCTTTTGCAGTGACAAGGGAAGGTGCTGGGAGTAGATGGGGGGGTTGGTGAGGGGGGCATGGATCTAACAAGGGAGTCACAGAAGGAATGGTCTCTGCAGAATGCTGTGGGGGTGAGAGGGAAATATATCTCTGGTGGTGGGTCAGACTGTAGGTGGTGGAAATGGCAGAGGAGACTGTGTTGTTTCCAGAGATTGGTGGGGTGGAAGGTGAGGACCAAGGGGGTTCAATTCTTGTTGCAGTTGGAGGGCTGAGGTTCCAGGGCAGAGGTGATATTAGTGAAAATTCTGGTATATTGGGGAAGTACAATTAGAGCTAAATCTGTAGCATTATGGCTGGTTCAACTATATCCAGGAGCACAGAGCAGACTGGAAGCTCAGTAATGATAGAAGAATTGATAGCTGGGGAAGCAGTCGAGCATTTTTGTGTGGCAGGCAAAATAGTACGTTGCCTTCTTGATGCCAGGTTCAAGATTGTCAATTTGCAGGTCCAGAACATCCTGAACAGGAAGGGTGAACAGCCAATTACTGTGGTCCACTTTGGTACCAATGACATAGGTAGAAAGAAGGATAAGGTCCTGCAGTCAGAATTTGGGGAGTTATCAAGGAGAACCACAAAAGTAATAATATTTAGTTTACTCTCCATTACCATGCACAAATAATTGTTGAACTAGGAGGATGGAACAGGTGAATGCCTGACTGGTGAAAAGATGCAAGACAGAGGGCTTTCAATATCTGGGACAATGACATAAATTCTAGGGGCAATGGGGCCTATTCAGGCTGAAGAGGTTGCCCCAAAATAGACAAAGGATTAATTTTCTTGCAGGATGATTTATCAATGCTATTAGGGAGGAATTAAACCAATTTGACAGTTGTGAGACTGGGAATCAGGACAAGTATAAAAGAGGGTCACAAAGTTGAACAGAGAAATGGAGAAACATATAACACTAGAATATATTAGCTTGCTTCAAAGTAAGAAGAAAAGTAATGAAGTCTGACTTAGGGTTACTGTGCATGTATGTGAGTACATACAAAGTAGTAAAAAAGGTTGGTGATTGGCAAACCCAAATGTTTGTGGCAATAATGGATTCACAAAGAAGGGCAAGACTATGTATTAAATATTAATGGTTGCCTCAAGTTGTTTTGGAAAGTTTAGGAAGGAAGGAAAGTAGGTGGCAGTATTGTTTAAGAAATACACTGCAGTGCTAGAGAGAGCGAGAGGAAGTACAATTGCATTATTTGGTGTACTGTACAAAACTTGTTGGAAAAATGTGCAGGAACAAATTTGCAAGGGCAATACAGTAAAGTGTAAGAATTCTATGATAGCTATAATGGGGGACTTTCATATGGGATTATAGTAATGAAAAAGGGCAGACAGGGCAGAAGTTCATAGAGTGTGTGCAAGAGAATTTCTAGGTGAGTATGTTTCAAGACCAGAGGGAAGGATTGCTGTAGCTGGCTCTTGGGAATGTGTTGGACTTATGATGCAATTATCAGTAGAGTATCATGTAGAGAACAATTTTCATATCACAAGAGTTTGTTTGGTTTTGAGAAAGAACAGAGTAAGTATAATTAATTGGAGCAAAATCAACTCAGTTCGGTTCAGGTCCACTCAAAATATATTCCCATGAACAGAAAGGAGGGTTCTAGGGATGGGGAGGGGTGGTGGGCAGCAAATGCAAAACTCCCTCGATGATCGATGCGATATATAATAAAAAGTGTGCTTATGACAGATGTCAGGTTGTTTGTAAATAAGGGAATCCAAGACAGAGTATGAAAACAGACTGACAGATCATAAGAAATAGGAGCCAAAGTAAATATTTAGAAAATAGAACATTGAACAGTACAGCACAAAAACATGCCCTATGGCCCACATGTCTGTGCCAACCATGATGCCAATCTAAACTAGTCTCATTTGTCTGCACGTGGTCCAAATCCCTCATTTCGCTGCCTGTTCAAGTGTACGTCTAAATGCCCCTTAAATGTTGCTATCATTGCTTCTACCATCCTCTGGGTAAAAACCTTTCCTCGCACATCTCCTTTAAACTTTCCCCGTCTCACCTTAAACCTATGCTCCCTTGTGTTTGACATTTCCACCCTGGGAAAAAAGACTTTGACTGTCCACCATATCCATAATGTGGAGATGCCGGGGTTGGACTGGAGTGGATGAATTCAGAAGTGACACATCACCAGGTTCTAGTCTAACAGATTTATTTGCAATCACAAACTTTCGGAATGCTGCGCCTTCAAAAGCACTCCAAAAGCTTTTGATTTCAAATAAATCTGTTAGACTATAACCTGGTGCTGTGTCACTTCGGACTTCACCCTATCCAAGCCAGTCATAATTTGATATACTTCTATTAAGTTGCACCTCAGCTTCTGACACACCAGTGAAAACAATCTGAGTTTAGCTAACCTCTTATTGCTAATATAGTTCAATCCATGCAATACCCTAGTAAACCTTTTTTGCACCCCCTCCAAAGCCTTCACATCCTTCTGATAGTGTGGTGTCCAGAACTGCACTAAACACTCCAAATGTAGCCTAACTGCTTATACTTTGCCCATGACTAGCCAATTTTTATACTCAGTGCCCCAACTAATAAAGGCAAGTATGCTTTCTTTACCACCTTATCCACTTGTGTGTGTACTTTCAGAGAGCCATGGACTTGTACTCTAAGATTTCTCTGAGTATCAGTGTTCCAAAGGGTCCAGCCATTGACAGTATACTTTCCTTTTGCATTTAATCTCCAAAGATGCATCACCTCACATTCAGCTGGATTAAATTGCATCTGCCAGTTCTCTGCCCAACTTTCTAACTGATCTACATCCAGCTCTATCCTTTGCTAACCTTCCTCACTATTCACAACTGCACCAATTTTCACATCATCTGCAAATTTACTAATCAGACCACCCACATTTTTATCCAAATACCTATACACACACTATACAAATAACAGAGGTTCCAGCACTGATCCTTGCAGAACACCACTGGTCACAGATCTCCAATCAGAAAACATCAAACTATCTTTTATGATCAAGCTAATTTTGTATCCAACTTGCCAAATCACCATGGATCCTATGTGACTTAATATACTGAACCAGTGAGGGACCTTGTCCCATGAGGGACCTTGTCAAATGCTTTACTAATGATCATGTATATAGAATCCATTGTCCTACCCTCACTAATCATCTTCATCACTTCCTAAAATAATTTGTGAGACAAGACCCCTCTTACATAAAGCCATGCTGACTATCCCTAATAAGTCCATTCTTCTCCAAATGTGAGTAAATCCTATCCCTATAATTTCCCTACCACTGATCTAAGGCTGACCAACATATAAATTCCTGGATTATCCCTGTTGCTCTTCTTGAACAAAAGAGCAACATTGGCTGTTCTTCTGGGACCTTGCTTGTGCCTAAAGAGGATACAAAGACCTCAAAGATCCCAGCAATCTCCTCCTTTGCCTCCTTCAGTAAAGGATATTTACTGGGATAAATCCTGGAACTAAGGGGCAACTGTTTCATACAGAGGGTGGTACGTGTATGGAATGAGCTGCCAGAGGAAGTGGTGGAGGCTGGTACAATTGCAACATTTAAAAGGCATTTGGATGGGTATATGAATAGGAAGGGTTTGGAGGGATATGGGCCGGGTGCTGGCAGGTGGGACTAGATTGGGTTGGAATAGCTGGTCGGCGTGGACGGGTTGGACTGAAGAGTCTGTTTCCATGCTGTACATCTCTATGACTCGATGACTCTAAATCCCATCAGGCCTTGGGGACTTATCTACCTTGAAGTTTTTGAAGAAAACCCAATATCTCCTTAATAACCCAATGTCCCAGAATATTAACTAATCTCACCATACCCTTCTCCTTCATGAATACCAAGGCAAAGAACACATTCAGGATCTCAAGTAGTTCCTCTGGCTCTACACATAAATTTCCTCCTTTGTCCTTTAGTGGACCTACCCTTTCCCTACTTACCCTCTTATATACAGATAAAATACCTTGGGATTCAACTTAATCCTATTTGCAAACAACATTTGATTGCCCCTTTTAGCCCTCATATTTCTGCACTGACCTCTCCCAAAGAGAATCCCATCCAGACCCAGCAACACCAACATCCTGTTCCCTTAACCCCACATTGTATTATGGCTAACCCACCAGACTACATATCTCTGGACACTATAGGGCAGCTTAGCATGGACAATTCATCTAACATGCTTACCCTCTGATGTTCAGTACTTTCCATGGTTCTATCATTAATAATGTTTAGCTCTCCCCAGCAACTGTCTGTGAGAAGTTTGCACATTCTCCCCATGTCTGCGTGGGTTTCCTCCGGGTGCTCCGGTTTCCTCCCACAGTCCAAAAATGTGGTTAGGTAAATTGGCTATGCTAAATTGCCCGTAGTGTTAGGTGAAGGGATAAATGTAGGGGAATGGGTCTGGGTGGGTTGCTCTTCAGAGGGTCCGTGTGAACTTGTTCGGCCGAAGGGCCTGTTTCCACACTGTAAGTAATCTAATCTAATCTAATAAATGCATTACCTCACAATTCTTCAGGTTGAATTCTGCTTGCCATTGCTCTACCCACATGTCCAGTCCATTGCTAACTTCCTGCAGTTAACAGTTATCCTGTTTACAATTTATCACCAAACCAATGTTTATGTCATACATAAACTTCTTGATCATACCCCTACATTTAAGTCCAGTCATAATTTACACCATAAACAGCAAGGAGTCCAGCAACGATCCCTGTGGAACTCCATAAGAAGCAAGTTTCCAGTCACAGAAACATCCCTCTATCATCATTCTTTTCTTTCTGCCTTTCAGATGATTTTGAATCCAATATGCCACTTTGCCTTGGATCTCATTGGCTCTTATTCTCTTGACCAGTCTGCCATTATCAAAAGCCAAATGTCCTGGGTAGATGAGGGTGAGTAGTAGAATGGGATTAGAATCAGTTGTGAGGATCATCGTGGGGAGGGGTAGATGGTTAATGAGATGAATTTAAAAGATATGACAAGAAATCTTGCTAGGCTTTGTGGAAAGTGAGCCTCTGTGAAACCTGAAAACTGAGACAACCACAAAAACTTTAAGATTTGGTCCACTGAATTCTCTTCTCTAAAATGACTTTAGGTGCTAGGGAATAATTAAAGCTTTTAAAACAAACATTAATAATAAAGTATCAAGGGTTCTGGGTCAAAAGCATATAAATTCAGTTGTTGTACAGATTAGCCATGAATTAATTGAAGAGCCATAAAGACTCACTGGTACCGCACAACTTCATCCATTATATCCAATCTTCATCTATACCTTCCCATATCAGGAAAAATCTGGAATATTTCTTTTTATTACTATGCCAAAACTTTGATAATGAATTCACAATTACTGACTTTTGTTGGTTTTGTAGGCTGTACAAGAAGGCTTGCAAGAGAGACACCACACATTGAAGATGATAACCAAGCTTACATCAGGCGGTGTAGTCCAGGCCATCGTTAGAGATGAAGGAAAGTGGTTTGCTGAATCAGATTACCGTAAAGGGGGCAAGCCTGCAGGTTACTGATGGGCCTGTGGGACTGTGATCAGCAGAATTGTGTTAAAGTTCATATTTACAGCAGCATGATATGGGGTTTCATGAATAATTAACTAATGGAGTGACGATGAGTGAAAGTAGTTAATAAACAATGTCTTTTTATCAAGCCAATATATATTAGATATTTACTGTATTTTTATTCTGCAAAAATCTGTCTTGATAAAGCAGGACCCAACAGGGCGTTACAAAGAGATTGCCTTGTGTTGAAGGCAGAGCTTTGTCAATTATTAATCTTATTTTCATCAGATCCAAGTGTTAAGTTGCTGGAAAAAATTTCTATCTGTTATTCAGTTTAAAAATTTCCAGGCAATGAATTCAAAGCTGGACTATTTGGGTCCAATAGGTGGGCGGTGGTAACGGGAACAAATTAAAACTGAGAAGCTGCACACCTCTCAGGACCTCAGATCTCAATCAATACATACACAAGGGTGATTTTATGCAATCTTCTTCCAATGATCTTAGTACCTTCAGTGGAAGCAATGCCAGATAATGAACATAAACGCTGCTGACACACGAGCTTCTACACCAAAGTTCTAGCGAACAAGCAGGAAAACCTCTTGAGATGTTCTGTCCCCTTTATTGCTGCTATTCTATGGACTGGATGTAATCTTTTGTATTCAATGTAATCAATTTCATCTAGTCATTTCTTTAACTGACAAAATTGGTGAATTATGTGATCTTGAAACAAATTGTCCTCAGAGTTCTTTAACATATTCATTTTTTCTCTATTTTTGTTCTTTTAGAATGCTCTAATCCTTGCAATTATGTTCCTCTCTTGCTGTGAATAATTTTACTAATTATTTCACTGCCATATTATGCAACTGTCAATAAATTATAAAACCTAAGCTTTGTTTTGCATCGTTTTTATTTAATCATGGATCCTGGGGTTTCATTGGCAGTTATAATCCATCCATAAATGACCATGAGAAAGTGGTGCTGAGCCGTCTTCTTGAATCACTGCAATTCATTTGCCCTGAGGGAAAGAATTGAGGAGTTTGATCTAGAATTTATGAAGGAACAGTAACATATTTCCAAGTCAGGAATGCTGTGTGATTAGGAGGGCAAATTGTAGGTAGCAATGCTCCCAAGCACCTGCTGCCCATGTCCTCCTGGTCACTAATGACACTACAGTGCTTCTTGTAGGTAGTACTCCCTGCTGATATGAGTACCTGTGGAGAAGTACTGTTAAGCTCGAGGATGGGGTGCCAATCACGAATGTTGCTTTGTCCTGAATGTTTCCTTGAAAACATTTTGAGAATCCTTTATGTTTAAATTCATTGTCTGACAGGTTAAAAAAAAACTTTCAAAGATAAATACTTGAAAAGGAGAAAATTGCATTGTTATTAGGAAAAGTAGTACAATTAGACTAACTGTGCTATCGTATTATATTGCTATAATTCTATCAATACTGGAATAAGAGAGATACTTTTAGACCATGCTTTGTATCCAGCTCCAAAAACACACTTGCTCATAAGTTCCACATATCAATGTATTTATGTTTAAATGGTACTTTTGTGAGATTCAATATCTCAAAATCATGAAGCCATAGTGGTATGTCTGAAGTTAAACACTTAAAAAAAGAACTGGTATAGATGAGGGATCAAATACAGAGTTTATTTGGTCAGAATTAAGGAGCAATAGTGGAATTATTCTGGGTGTATACTACAGGCCACCAAATATCAAATAGGTTATATACAAGCACATTTTCAGGCAAATTATAGAAGGATGCAAGAACTACAGTGTCGTGATATTGAGAAATTTCAATTACCCCAATATCAACTGGGAACATAACAGTGTAAAGGGCAAAAGAAGATGAATTCCTAAAATATGTACAAGAGAGCTTTCTGATTGCTATGTTTCCAGCTAATGAGGAAGAAACTAAAATTAGAGAATGAAATTGGGTAAGTGGAATACTTGGGTTTGAAGACTTATTAATATCATCAGGTTAGAATAGGTATAAAAAAGGAATAAATACAATCAAAGATAAAAATAATTGACTGTAAAATGGCTAATTTCAGTGAGTTGAAAAGAGATTTGATCCTGATAGGCTGAAATCGAAAAACTGCCGGATCAAATAAGGGGTAAGGGGTAAATGTAGGGGTATGGGTGGGTTGCGCTTCGGCGGGTCGGTGTGGACTTGTTGGGCCGAAGGGCCTGTTTCCACACTGTAAAGTAATCTAATCTAATCTAAAAAAAAATAGTCATTTAATGATCAATGTGATGGTTCAGAGGAGACCACACTGCTGTGAGGAGAAATATAGGAACAGCATCCAAAGTTTGAGCTCTCCAGATAAGGCAAGAAAATAAAATGAGACAGAATTAAGTAGTTTATGGAAAATGTATGGATCATAATATACATTTAAAAAAGCATTTAACGAAGTACCACACAATAGATGTGGTAACAAACATAAAGTGCATCAGATTTTGAGGGGGCAGTGACAACGCAAATATAAAATTAGCTTGGGACAAACAGCTGAAAACTGTGGTTTCAGGCTCCTGTGATGTTCCTCAGGATTGATATTAGAACCACTGTTTGTTTTAATGCATGTAGATAACCTGAATATTTATTTGTTCATAAGATGTGGGTTTCAGTGACAGAGCCATCAATTATTGCTAATCTCTAGTTGCCTGGGAAAAAAAATGATGGTGAGTTGCCTTCTTGAATGTGTGTCTGAGAGCCAATTATAAAAAATGAATTAGTTAAAAAAGGGAGCAACTAATATTTTAAAGCTGTAATGTGCCTGAATAAAGCTTTGAGAATTTCATCTCCAGTTCTCTTTAAAGTAAATAAATAAATTGTAAATAAATAGATTTTCAAAAAACTCACAATAAAGGAGTATATATCTGTTTGATTCAACAAGAAACCAGTATTAGCAGAAATAAAACTTTTGAAAACTGCACATGCCAAGAATGCCCAGAGCTGAATGTAAGTAATTTATTTCAGTGATTTATTGATTCTTGAACAATGACACCAGAGGAGGGGTAGGAATCAATGCTAATTTTAGTGGCAAAAGAGGAACCTGCGGATTGTGGATAGTCAGTTCGTTGTACTCTCCATGCAGCTTTCCTTTGTATGTAATAGGTAACTCATTTGTCACTTCCCTTTTTCCAACCCTAAAGTTACACTCAGCTCCCTTCCCCTCCCCAGTCCCAATGAAGGGTCAAGCCTGAAACATTGACCTTCTTGCTCCTCAAATACTGTGCCAATTCAAGCAACACACTTTATCGAGTTTGAAGGAACTGTCAACGATCAAGGAATGTGTCCTGTATATTCCTTTCTCACTGTTCACTTTTCTCTTCAGTAAATAAGTGGGCACTTCAAAATTTATTTCCAATTCATCCATGTCACCAGTGTGACCAGCCATAAGCTGCCAGTGCCTTGTTTAATGGAACAGTCACTGTTATTTGATAGATTGCAGTAGACATTATTGTTTATAACAGTCAGGTTGGCTATGTGTGTACCTCTCTGTACAAGAACCCTTTGTACTACCCAAACTGACCTGAAAAGACAATAACATATCAACAACACTCACCTACCATTGAAGTCCTTTCATATCTGAAATATTTACTGAAATTTGTACCACTATGCAATAGAGGATAAAATGCATACTGTACTATTTTTCCAAAATTTCATTGACCATCTGAAGCCCCTCCTACAATCTCACCTCACAGATTTCATCATACTAACTCCATCATCTGGTGAATCATGTTTTGCAATTGTTCATAAGTTTATCTACTGGCACGGAATGAATTGAGAGCTGTCAGTACACCAATTATTTCTCAGGTTCTCTTATTAACTCATGTCTGACACCTATTGATAATTTGAAACAGTGGATGAGACATCATGAGTAAGTAATGCTTCCTTTTATAAGCTAAAACATCAGATGTGATGATGTAGTGGTTATATTACTGGACAGGTATTCCTAATAATGCAGAAAGTGTGATTGAAAGTTTCAGAACTTGAAATCAGTTTACAAATCTTTAAATAAAAGCTGATATGTATGAAACTGAAAATGAAGCTGTTGGAATATTGTAAAAACACAACAGGTTCACTAATGTCCATTAGGAAAGGAAACTTCCTTTGTTTCTTTTGTCAGTCACCTTGAACTTGTTCCTCTTAATCTCGTTCTTTCTGCTATGAGGAACAGCTTCATCCTATCTTTTCTGTCAGAATTCTTCATGATTATAAAAACACCAGTGGGATGGTGTTCAAATAATGACAGAGATCGGTGAGTGGTGAAAATAGCCTCTTTTATTCAGCAATCACAGCACATGTTCGAGGCGGCAATAGAATCCCGAAATACTGTTCTTACAAGAGCCCCTTTATACACAGTTCTTAAATATATTGAAATTCCATTACTATGATTTTACATTTTTTATCTCTAGTACACAACAGATTGAAGGGCTTCTGTCCTGGTATACAGGAGATGTGCTAAGTGCTGGCTGCTAATTCTGATGGGACGTCTGTCTGGTCTGCTTGCATAAGTGGGCGGCATGATGGCTCAGTGGTTAGCACTGCTGCCTTGCAGCACTAGGGACCTAGGTTCGATTCCAGCCTTGGGCGGCTAAGTGCTGGCTGCTAATTCTGATGGGACGTCTGTCTGGTCTGCTTGCATAAGTGGGCGGCATGATGGCTCAGTGGTTAGCACTGCTGCCTCGCAGCACTAGGGACCTAGGTTCGATTCCAGCCTCGGGCGACTGTCTGTGTGGAGTTTGCACATTGTCCCAGTGTCTGCGTGGGTTTTCTCCGGGTGCTCCGCTTTCCTCCCACAGTCCAAAGATGTGCATGTCAGGTGAATTGGCCATGCTAAATTGCCCATAGTGTTAGGTAGGGGGTAAATGTAGGGGTATGGGTGGGTCGCGCTTTGGCGGGTCGGTGTGGACTTGTTGAGCCGAAGGGCCTGTTTCCACACTGTAAGTAATCTAATCTAGGCCTATAAGTTCTAATAAGTTAAAAAGTGTACCTATACTTAATAAATGAATAAAGGATAGTAAACTGATCACTGCAGTTGAGATTTATTTATTATTTGCTTGTATGAGTTTCATTCATTCATGGAAACGCTTAAAGGGATAATGGCCCAGTTAAAAGGTATTTAATCTATTCAGGAGATGGGTTGGGAAGGGCTGATTAATATTATAATGTTTCGTGGAGACTTGATGGGGATGGTATGGTTCTGTATGTTGCACTTATTCAGAGGTAGCAAGAGCTGATAACGTGTAGAAATGCAGCAATAAGTTTAAAAGGGTTGTTTTTAAATTTGGATACGATACGAATGAATGAGTGAAACCATGTTATAGTAAATAACTGGTTAGTAAAGGGTTATGAACAGGAACCCGGTATTAATGAATACAGTAAGCTGGTGAATGAGTTAATAAAGATAGCCTATAACACAATATCTCATAATACAATATCTCACACACCTCTCACACGCATTTTCTTGATCTTCTCGTTAGCAAGGAGAACAAGTCCTATGCTCTCCAATCATCCCTGGAACCGAACCCCCTATAATGTCTTCACATTCTTCCTGAAGTATGGTGCTCAGAACTGGAAACTGTAGCCCTGTTGAGACAGAACCAGTGTTTAATTCAGGTTTTGTCATAAATTCCTTGCTTTTGTACGCTGTCCTCATATTTACAATACTCAGATCTACAGAATGAATCAAAAAATGATTAAATTATTCTATAAGGGGAATAGACACTACTTGTATGTGTTGCTGACTGGTGAAATTACAACGTCTGTAGGATTTTCTGTGTACTTCAGAAAGACTTATTACCTTTAGATTTGTACATGCATATGGCCAGGTATGTTCAAGATCTGTCCCTGAAGGGTCTCCAATTCCACCTTTAAATATGAGACTTTTAGACTATATTAGATTCCCTACAGTGTGGAAACAGGCCCTTCGGAAACAAGTCCACACCGACCCTCCAAAGAGCAACCCACCCAGACCCATTCCCCGAACTAATGCACCTAACACTACGGGCAATTTAGCAAGGCCAATTCACCCAACCTGAACATCTTTGGACTGTGGGAGGAAATCGGAGCACCTGGAGGAAACCCATGCAGACACGGAGAGAATGTGTAAACTCCACACGGTCAGTTGCCCAAGGTGGGAATTGAACACAGATCCCTTGCGCTATAAGGCAGCAGTGCTAACCACTGAGTCACCGTGCCGCAAGCCTGGAATGAATTTAGTAGTAATAATTGACATACATTACATGCCCTTATGGATTCTGTTCTAGTATGATCATTAAAGCTGGGTAAGAGATGGCCATAGATGGCTTGAACTCAGTGTCATTTCTGTCACATGCCAGAATACTGGCTCGGCAGGAAATTTGTTATTCTGAACTTTAACTGTTCTTTCATAGACATAGGTAATGCTCTTTTTTGTAATTATAGTCATCCCTGTTTCCGCCAGGAAATTAGAGTATTGGTTTGGGTTGTGCAGCCTTCAAACTGAAAATAAAATATGGCTTATTGTTATGAAGATGTGGATACACTGTATCTTTAAGAAAGTTATTAGTAAGTAGCACCAAGTAGCACCTGACAGCACCAAATATTCTGAAAAAAAATGTAACATTTGGTTGAATAACTCGATTAGCTGGTTGCCTGGAGACAAAATAAATTTGAATTCAACCAATCAGTTTAAATTATACCCCAAAATACCAAACTCCAATCAAGTTTGAATTGAGTATATTGACAATCTTAAAAGCCAATGACATAAAGCAATGCTTTGAGGATACAAGACCATGGAAAATTGAACAGTTGGGAGAAGAACTGCCAAGCCAGCATGTAAAGACTGCCTGAAAAATACCTCTCTTAAGAGTACCTTTATTGATCAGTAACCTATGAAGTAGAATCCTCAAGAAGAAGAAAAGAAGTCAGGAATACAGAGAAGAACCAAAAGCTGCCTGGTTTTGAGATAAGAAATTTTGTTTTCTAAATCTTAAACAGGAGTTTTATCAGACTAGTGTTGTAGAAGGGAAGGTAAAAGAAAGGTTAGAGGAAGGAGTTGTAAATAGTTGTTAGTTAATTGTTCTCTATTATACTTTAAGAAATAAATTTAAATATTTCTTGATCTCTCAAATTTTCACTGATTACTGCATGGGATAAATCTTTTCTATGTTGCGGGTTTTAAATTAGTAGAGGGGTTTATCCCGTGTCATAACAGTTTGGAGGCTTAACTGGGATTTGAACTGGTTTAGACAGATTTGAAGGTATGAAAAATCCCAGCAGATTTAAACACCTGCAGGTTAGTGTCCCAGATCTTTAAATGAAACGTGGGTAATTAATTTCAGTGACTTGTGGTTGATTAAATTAAAAGTGAGGCTCTTAAAATTGCTAAAGAGATTCTCAAAGATGAATCTCAAATTTGCCAAGAAAGTTTAGAAGGAAAGAAAATGTTCATACTTTTAGAATTAGCAAATAAGTCAGATTTGGGTTTAACCAAGGACAAAAGTAAAGCTGAAATTGTAGGGGAGTTACTCAAACACTTAGGTGTGTCAGAGAAATAGACAAGTGCAGTAAAGGTAAAAAAACTTAGATTACAATTGAGGAAAATGAAGTTAGAAGATAAACAAAGGGAGAGAGAAAGAGAGAGAGAGAAGAGGGGGAGAGAGGAAAAAGAGAAGGTTCTTAGCTGAGCAAAGAGATAGAGAAGAAAGGGAAAGAGAAAGAGAGAATTTGAACTTGAGAAGTTGTGACTTAGTCAGCAAAGTTAACAGGATGGTGATTAAAAGAGAAGGTAGTGATAAATATAAATGTGTCAAAACTCGGCCACATTTTGATGAGAAAGATGTTGAGGCCTTCTTTATTTCATTTGAAAAATTGATGCATCAGATGGAGTGGTCTGAGGATTTATGGGTAATGCTAGTTCAGACTAAACTGGTTGGCAGAGCTAGTGAGGTATTTGCTGTGCATCCAGATGAGGGGTCAAGAGGTTACCAAGAGGTCAAACAGGAATTAAGTACTTATGGATTGGTACCAGAAGCATATAGACAGCGGTTCGGAAACAGAAAGAAGGAACCAGGTCAGACTTATATTGCATTTGAAAGAATTAAACATAGTCATTTTGATTGATGGGTGCTTGCTTTGAAAATAGGTAAGATCTTTGAGGCTCTAAGAGAGATTCTTCTGCAAGAGGAGTTTTAAACCTCACTTCCAGAGATGGCAAAAATTCACGTGGAGAAACAGAAAGTTCAGGAAGTGAGAGGAGCAGCAGAATTAGCAGATGAGCTCATGTTGGTGCATAAGACAAGCATCTGGCCAGAATTTCATCCTGTGAGGAATAGAAGTTGGGAGAAGGGGAGATCCTACACTCCGAAAAAAAGAGTAGAGAATGCTGGTAAGATTTTACCACAGGTTAAGAAGCCCAAGAGGGTGGAGGAGGTGAAAGGCTCAGGTGTTTTCACTGTAATGGAGTGGGACACAGAAAATTACACTGCTGGTGGTTCAAGAAGGGCACTGGGAAAAGGTGTTTTCACCACCAGAAGGTGGGACACGTAAAGACACAGTGCTGGTCATTAAAGAAAGGCATTGTGGGAAAAGATGTGGTAAAAGAAGCTAAACCAGAGGCATTAGTGAAAATAATTAAGGACACCCCGAGAAGAGCCGAGGAGCTGTAGGAGAATGCACTGCCCAGGCAGGGGCTGGGTATGGAGTTAGTACCTGATCTCTACAAAGGATTCACCTCTGTGGGTAAAGTTTACTCAGAGGGTCGAGCTGTGGATGTGGTGTATATGGACTTTAGCAAGGCATTTGATAAGGTTCCCCATGGTAGGCTCATTCAGAAGGTCAGGAGGAATAGGATTCAGGGGAACATAGCTGTCTGGATTCAGAATTGGCTGGCCAACAGAAGACAGCGAGTGGTAGTAGAAAGAAAATATTCTGCCTGGAAGTCTGTGGTGAGTGGTGTTCCACAGGGCTCTGTCCTTGGGCCTCTATTGTTTGTAATTTTTACTAATGACTTGGATGAGGGGATTGAAGGATGGGTCAGCAAGTTTGCAGATGACACAAAGGTTGGAGGTGTCGTTGACAGTATAGAGGGCTGTTGTAGGCTGCAGCGGGACATTGACAGGATGCAGAGATGGGCTGAGAGGTGGCAGATGGAGTTCAACCTGGATAAATGTGAGGTGATGCATTTTGGAAGGTCGAATTTGAAAGCTGAATACAGGATTAAGGCTAGGATTCTTGGCAGTGTGGAGGAACAGAGGGATCTTGGGGTGCAGGTACATAGATCCCTTAAAATGGCCATCCAAGTGGTTGTTAAGAAAGCATATGGTGTTTAAGAGTCGTGAGATCTTGTTGCAGCTCTATAAAACTTTGGTTAGACCGCACTTGGAATACTGCGTCCAGTTCTGGTCGCCCTAATTTAAGAAAGATGTGGATGCTTTGGAGCGGGTTCAGAGGAGGTTTACCAGGATGCTGCCTGGATTGGAGGGCTTATCTTATAAGGAGAGGTTGACTGAGCTCGGATTTTTTAATTGGAGAAACGGAGGAGAAGAGGGGACCTAATTGAGGTATACAAGATAATGAGAGGCATAGATAGAGTCGATAGCCAGAGACTATTTCCCAGGGCAGAAATGTCTAACACGAGGGGTCATAATTTTAAGCTGGTTGGAGGAAAGTATAGAGGGGATGTCAGAGGCGGGTTCTTTACACAGAGAATTGAGAGAGTGTGGAATGCGTTGCCAGCAGCAGTTGTGGAGGCAGGGTTATTGGGGACATTTAAGAGACTCCTCGACAATAGTCTCTGGCTATCGACTCTATCTATGCCTCTCATTACCTTGTATACCTCAATTAGGTCCCCTCTCCTCCTCCTTTTCTCCAATGAAAAAAATCTGAGCTCAAAATTAATACTTTGTAACTGTGCCCATTTACTCAGGAAGGTTAGTTCTCCCTGTAAAATATTTGCCCCTCATGTCTTTTCTAAATCTCTCTCCTCCTACCTTAAAAATGTGCCCCCATCCTAGGGAAAAGACACCTACCATTAATCCTATCCATACCTTACATGATTTTATAAACCTCCATAATGTTTATAAATTTTATAAACCTCCTCCTCTCAACCTCCTACACTCCAGTGAAAAAAGTCCCAGCCTATCCAGCCGTTCTTTATAACTCAAACCTTCCACACCCAACAACATCCAAGTAAATCTCCTCTGAACCCTCTCTGGCTTAATAATATGCTTCTATAACAGGCCTTACAGAACTGGACACAATATTCCAGAAGAGACCGCACCAACATCCTATCTTCGTATATATGACAGACAAAAGAAGAAGTATGGGTGGAAAAGTATAGACAGGAAAACAAATTCTGTGGATCAAAAGCCAGCCTGTGGTATACATGAGGCTGGGTTGAATAATTTTTTGTAGTTTTTAAAAATGTTTTTTTTACTGATGGTAATACAATGTTGTCTCCGTAACATTTGATTGAATAGTTGATTGGGTGGACCTGGGTCTTTTCTTTAATTAGGATATTTTCTTTAGAGCCTCTAGATTTTTTCATTCACACACACATGCAGAGAAATGGTGAGCAATGCTTCTCATTTGCTGAATGTCTCTCAGATCTGTTATTAACTGCATCTGGACCAATCCATAAGCTGATTCTTGGTGGCTTTCCCCTTGACACAAAGATTCCTGGTGCCACTCTGTCGGATTAAGTAACAGAAGAAAGTGAGGACTGCAGGTACTGGAGATCAGAATCGATAGTGTGGTGCTGGAAAAGCACAGCAGGTCAGGCAGCATTCAAAGAGCAGGAGAATCGGCGTTTCGGGCATGAAGGGTTTATGTCCAAAACTTTGATTCTCCTGCTCTTCGGATGCAGCCTGACATGCTGTGTTTTTTCAACACCACGTTCTCAACTCTGATTAAGCAACAACCGCATTGCTTCAAAAAGTAATATATCTGCAAACTCTCCCTGTGTATCTTAGTTGTACAGCAATATCTGGCTGATTTTCTACTAACAACATCGCTGCTTCAAAAAGTAATGTATGCAAATAACTGCATGCCTTAGTTATATGGCAATGTCTGACTGATTTTCCACTTGATAATACAAAAGGAAAAATATATGGTCTGTTACAGCACCAATGTGTACCATAACCATTGGCTCATGACCCTCCCCATGCAGAATATGTTTTGCTGTCTCGTTGATGTCCTCTACTCTGAGGCAACACAACATGTGGAAATCTTGCAGAAACACCAGCCTTTCCCCTAACTGGGGACACCAACATTTCTACACTTCGCTGCCCTCTGGCTGCACATGCATGCCCAAAGATGCCATCGTCTGGAATGCACTCCTTCAAGGTATTCTCACACTTTACAGTCTCTAAGATATGAGTGCCTGTTCAAGAGTGTAACAGTCCCCAAAGCTGCTGGGCGTCCTGCCTTATGCTACACTTCTTGGAAGGCTGCACACCTACGAGGCTGAACGTTCACTTCTGTGGAACTTCTTATTTTCCCTGATGTTCCACATTGCCTCTCAAACTTGAAGGTCCTGTAACCGATCAGCTGGAGACAATTCCTACATGCTCCCAAAAGACAAACTAAGTATCTGAACCATCTTACATGGCACAGATGTTTTTTTTTAAATCATTAAAAAAAACTCCATTCTCTCTTTCAGAATCCAGTATAAACTATTAATTTTAACTAATGCCTCCATATCTGCTCTGTTCCAAGACTTGCATTCATTTGCTTATTGTTATACCTACTTCAATCAAAATGTTCACAATTAATTGCAGATCTAAATTTACTCAGTACTAGTTTTAACCACTTTCATATTTTAAACAAGAATAGACACTTCAAAATGTTTTGATCAGAATAGAGTAGCTTTTAGTTGTCATTTCTACCATATACAACCGATACAGTAAAAATGAGACAGTGTTCCTCCAGTAGGCAAAAGTGAGGACTGCAGATGCCGGAAACCAGAGTTTAGATTAGTGTGGTGCTGAAAAAGCACAGCAGTTCAGGCAGCATCCGAGGAGCAGGAAAATCAACATTTCGGGCAAAAGTACTTCATCAGGAATTAGAGGCAGGGAGCCCTTCATCAGGGTGGAGAGATAAATGGTGGGGGGGTGGGGGGCTGGGGAGAGGGTAGCAAAGAGTACAATAGGTGAATGGGGGTGGGGATGGGGCGACCCAGTAAGACTGAGTCTATAGTGCTCCTCCCAAGACTTGGGCAAAGTGGGCCACCCACCCCCACCACACTCACCAAATCGTTTAAAATAGCTGTTTAATTTAATTAGTTGCTTAGTATTAAATTTAAACAATCTAATAATCTTACATTTTTAATATGTAAAAATGACTAAAGGGAAGGGAGCCCGCAGCTCTCAGCAAGCAGGAACCCCTACCCCACCCTCTCCAGCTGCAGCAGAGGCGTCCACAGCCGCCCCGGGGAACTTACCTACGGTGACAAGCCTTGTAGAAATGATCTCCAAACTGAATGCGAAGATCGACGCGTTTATCGAGGAGTCCCGAAGTCGATGGGACTCACTCTCGGCCGCGCTGCAAAAGCACGACCGAGACATTAAAGAAATTGGGCGCCGAGTCGGAGGGGTGGAGCTAAAGGCCGCGACGTCCGAAACCACAGCGCAATCGGCCGTGGATCAGGTCCGGACTCTCGAACAGCGAGTCCGGACCTTAGAGAATCATATTGATGACCTCGATAATCGAGGTCGCCGGAAAAATATTCGTTTGCTGGGCCTTCCCGAACGGGAAGAGGAAGGCCAGCTTACAGCGTTCCTCGAACAGTGGCTTCCACAGCTGTTAAACCTGGAAGCTGGATCAGGCCAGGTAAGGGTGGGATGGGCCTACCGGGTCACAATACATGGGCCCGGCTCGAACCAGCGCCCACGCCCGGTCATGTTCCGGCTGCAGAGCTATAGGGAGAGGCAGATACTCCTAGAAACCTCTAGAAATCTTGGAAAAGATTCCCAAGCCATGATCTATAAAGGATCCAAGATCATGTTTTTCCAGGACTTTTCCCCAGCTCTGGTCCGAAAGAGGAAGGCATTCGATGAGGTGAAGAAGTGTTTAAGGGACTTAAATATTCAGTACTCCTTACACTACCCAGCGACGCTACGCTTTAACCATGAAGGATCCGTGTATAACTTCGGATCGCCAGAAAAGGCTAAGGAATTTTTGGACTCTCTTGTAAGAGACAATGGATGTTGGTTTGCCTTTCCCCCACTTTGGTTTATAACCCCCCCTTTTTCTTTTTTCTTACCTTACTGTTTAATATTATCTTGGGGGGTGGGGAGAGGGATTTATTTATTTGTTCTCTATTTAACGATTTTCTCCCCCCCTTGGGGTTGTTTTTATTATTATTCTATGTATGTATGTGTGTGTGTGTGTGTGTGTGTATATATATATGTGTGTATGTATATATATGTTTAGTTAATGTTGGTGGGAGGAGGTGGTTACCTTATTCTATTTTACCTCTGTCTCTAGGAGCGGGATTGTTTTCCCTTGCTATTTTGTATTGTTATATTTAATTATTATTTGTTGAGGTTGTAATTTTACAGTTATATATGTTTATACATGGTATTAACATTACCAAATATATCCAGGTGT
>NC_057734.1:52758208-52766381 GCF_004010195.1 Chiloscyllium plagiosum
GTTAGCATTGAGACTAGAAAGGGTACTGCCACATATCATAAAGGAGGATCATTCGGGGTTTATTAAGGGCCGTAGATCATCCAATAATATTAGAAGGGTTTTGAATAAGATTCAAGCCTGCCATCATGGAAAGATACCAGGAGTAGTAGTTTCATTAGACGTGGAAAAGGCATTTGATAGGGTCGAATGGTTATATTTGTTTTACACATTGGAAAGGTTTGGCGTTGGTCAGGTGTTTACCAAATGGGTCTCAACATTGTGTAGTGATCCCAAAGCAGTTGTGGTTACCAATGGATTAGGTTCGGATAGCTTCAGTGTGGGTAGGGGCTGCCGTCAGGGATGTCCTCTCTCGCCATTGTTATTTATGCTAATAATTGAACCACTAGCAGAAGCTATACGAGCTGATCCTAATATAACGGCCCCGAGGATTGGTACAGGTAAACATAAAATTACCCTTTATGCAGATGATGTTCTTCTATTCCTCAGTAATCCCCTGATGTCCGCGCCTCGCTTAATCCAAGTTATTAATACATTTAGCGCATTCTCAGGCTATAAAATTAATTTTTCAAAATCAGAGGCTATGCCTTGCCATGATACCCCACTTAGTGGACGGATCCCTTTTTCCCTTTCGTTGGTCCCTGGAGGGCTTCTTATATTTAGGCATTTTTATTACTCCAGTATAAGGCTAATTTTGTGCATTTACTGGAAAGGATAAGGCAGGACCTCCAGCGATGGGGAGACCTTCCAATTTCCTGGTTGGGTAGAATAGCACTAATTAAAATGAATGTCCTGCCCCGTCTCCTATATCCTATGAGAATGCTTCCGGTGATGCTGCCGAGGACGGCTCTACGTAAATTATATGGCTGGCTGGGTTCCTTTATCTGGAATCATAGACGGCCCCTCATTAAGCTGAAGAAGTTACAGCTTCCACAGACAAGGGGAGGATTGGACTTCCCAGATTTTAGGAAATATCAGTTAAGTTCCTTATTAAGTTACATAGCTGATTGGGTCTTGTTTGATCCACAATCAATCTGGTTGGACATCGAGGCCTCTCAAGTAAAATACCCACTTATTAACCTTTTATTTTCAGGCAAGAGGAAAATCAATACAAATCACTGTAAAAACTCTATAATACTAAACACAATTAAGGCTTGGAATATAATGCGGCAAAATGAGGGTAATTCACATAAAACATCCCCCTATGCACGGATAGTGGGAGCATGGGGATTCCAACTGGGGTTTACAGATGCCACTTTTAAACTCTGGAGATCCAGGGGTATCTCATGTCTAGGGGACCTCTTTAAAGATGGGATCTTGATGTCTTTTGAACGGCTGCGTCAGAAATTCGGATTACCTAATGGAGACCTCTTTCGATACTTCCAAATTCGAGACTATATACAGAAGAAGACTACGTTATTAGATAGTCTTTATAAATCAGATAGAGAATGTAGTGTCCTACGACCAGTGGGGGTATCTTCCGTCAGTAATATTTATCATTTACTACATGATGAAGTATCGGGAGATATGGATAATCTGCTTAAAACATGGGATCAGGAATTGGGACTAGAAATCTCTATAGAAACATGGAATGATATTTGGGAAATCGCTAGAAGAATTACTATCTGTAACAGAACCCAGGCTATCCAGTTGAAGATACTTCGTAGGGCCCATATAGTACCGGTTCGATTGGCAAAATTCAAGGCAGGAGCATCTCCAATGTGTCCCAAATGCAAAATAGAGGTGGGCACTCTTGTACATTGCCCTTGCAAGGAAAAATATTTTGGTGAACTGGGTGGCTAAGTGCCCCCCTGGACTTTCAAATTGGCACAGATTAATTATGGAATGTATTCCCCTTGACTTCCTTACAAATATGGTGCACCGAAAGACCGAATTATTTTATAAAATATGACAGCCCTTCTTGCATTACATAAATACAGATACTTCGGCTATCCCAACAAGTGCTTTTATTTAAGTGAGATTACAAACCTGGCTGGTCCGGGGCCCCTTAGGAGAGGAATCCCGCACGAATACGGGTTTTATTACATTTGATGTTAACACATTCCGAGCATGTAAGAGACTTAATTTTACACTCTGGTTAGTTGTAGGTTAGATTAGTAGACAGTTGAGTTTTGTTTTTTTTCGGTATTTTTTTCTTTTGTTAAATTTTGGCTATTGTATATTTGATTTAATTGTATATCAATGTTTGTATTTGAGAGTTTTGTTTATTTTTGTAAATTTGTAAAAATGTTAAATTTCTAATAAAAATATCTATAAAAAAACAGACACATTGAATTGAACCCTATTTACCACCCTCTTGGAAAAAGAGGAGGAAATGACATCACCAACCCAAAGAAACCCAAACAAATAAATAGAAAGCAGGAAACATCAGCAGTGCTTTGTCCGGAGGCTCAGTGAAGATGTTATCTAGTGTAGTGATGAAATGTCTGAAAATGAACCTTCCAGCTCAGCGAGCAAACCTCCAACCAGAACCTCAAACTTGAGCTACAAATCTTCTCAAAACTTGATTTAAGAGGAACTTAAATGGACACATGAAAAGGCAGGGAAGAGGAATGAGTCAAAAAGTGTGGTGCTGGAAAAGCACAGCAGGTCAGGCAGCATCCGAGGAGCAGGAGAGTCGATGCTTTGGGCATAAACCCTTCATCAAGAATGAGGGCCCACATTGCTGATGAAGACCTTATGCCCAAAACGTGACTCTCCGGCTCCTCAGATGCTGCCTGACCTGCTGTGATTTTCCAGCACCACACTCTTTGATTCTGATCTCCAGTATCTGCAGTCCTCACTTTCTCCTAGGGAATAGAGGGATACTGACCATGTGCAGGCAGGTGGGATTAGATTAGAATGGAATCATGGTCAGGACAGACATGATGGGTTGAAGGGCTGTACTGCTCTATGTTTTATGTTCTCAATAACCTCCTATTTATTGTCTAGTCACTTGCTTTGTTTACCCTCACCAAATGCAAAACCCTCGCACTTCTCCAGATTGAATTCCATTTGGCATTTTTCCTTTCCTTTACTTTTGTCAAATGCCTTTCCATAATCCATGTAAAACAACATTCCCCATCAATCTTCCTTGTTATATGCTCATAAAAAAATTAAGTTTGTAAGACAGGCCCTTCCATTAACAAGTATATGCTTTCTATCACTGATTAATCTGTGCCTTTCTAAGTAACAGTTACATACAAGCATGCAAACTAGGAACAAAAGCCTGTCGCCATTCAATAAAATCATGGCTTATCTGACTTTACCCTCAATTCTACATTACTGCATCAAATCGAATAAAGAATCAT
Organism: Chiloscyllium plagiosum; assembly: GCF_004010195.1. NCBI lineage: Eukaryota > Metazoa > Chordata > Chondrichthyes > Orectolobiformes > Hemiscylliidae > Chiloscyllium > Chiloscyllium plagiosum. Next base: position 52,761,517 of record NC_057734.1, read on the forward strand.
ACAACTTGACAAAGACTAGTGGTAAACCAGAAGATTGGAAAAGATCTAAGAAACAACAAGAGATACCAAGCAAAGAGGTTCATTGTTCCTTGTAGGTGGAATCGCAGGTAGACAGGGTAGTGAAGAAGGCATTTGGTATACTTGCCTTCATTGGTCAGTACATTGAGTATAGGAGTTGGGATGTCACCTAACAGCTATATAGGACATTGATTGGCCCATATTTGGAATACGGCATTCAATCTGGTCTCCCTGTGAAAGGAAAGATACTGTTAAACTGGAAAGGGTTCAGAAAAGATTTCCAAGGATGTTGCCAGGGTTGGAGGGTTTGAGTTATAGGGAGAGGCTAACTAGGCTGGGTCAATTCTCCCTGGAGTATCAGAGGCTGGAGGGTAACCTGATAGAGGTTTATAAAGTCATGGCAGATGTGGATAGGGTAGATAGCCAAGGTCTTTTTCCCAGAGTAAGGGAGCCCAAAATTAGAGGGCATAGGTTTAAGGTGAGAGGGGAAAACATTTAAAAGGGACCAAAGGGATAATTGTTTCATGCAAAGGGTGGTGCATGCATTGAACGAACTGCCAGAGATGGTGATGGAAACTGGTACCATTACAACATGGGTATATGAATAGGAAGGGTTTAGAGGGATGTGGGCCAAATGCTGGCAAATGGGACTATATTAATTTAAATTATCTGATCAGCATGTATGATTAAGGGTCTGATTCCATGCTGTACATTTCTATGACTCTATGATCAAAATAGGAGGGAGACAATAAACTCAGAGTAAATTTGTAAGTGATATCAAGAAAGACAGCAAGCAGCTTCTTTAGAAAGTATAAAAGAAAAAGAGAGAACCCCAAGTTAATGTAGGCCCTGGAGAGAACGAGGCTGGGGAAATTATAATGGGAAACCAGGAAACGGCAGAGGAGTTGAATAAGTACTTTGCATCAGTCTTCACAGCAGAAAATACTAAAAGTTGCAAGGGAGCTAAAAACCAATAAGTTCTCTGGACCTGAGGGAATACATCTATTATTGGGAAAATGCTAGAGTCCATTGTAAAGGATGTGATAGCAAAGCATTTAGAATATGATCAAGCGCAGAGCCTGCATGGCTTCATGAGGGGGAAATAATGCCTGACCAATTCACTCAAATTCTTGGAAAGCTAACAAGCATGATAGAGACAAAGAAAGCAGTGGATGCAATACATATAGATTTTCAGGAGGCATTTGATAAGGTACATATTAAGCTATCTAATAAGATAATAAACCAAGTTGTTGGGGGAGGTACATTAGGAAAGAGACTTAGCTAACTAACAGAAGGTATGATTTGGAGATAGAACATAGAACATAGAAGAATACAGCACAGTACAGGCCCTTCGGCCCTCGTTCAGGAGGCATTTGATAAGGTACATATTAAGCTATCTAATAAGATAATAAACCAAGTTGTTGGGGGAGGTACATGAGGAAAGAGACTTAGCTAACTAACAGAAGGTATGATTTGGAGATAGAACATAGAACATAGAACATAGAAGAATACAGCACAGTACAGGCCCTTCGGCCCTCGATGTTGCGCCGATCCAAGCCCACCTAACCTACACTAGCCCACTATCCTCCATATGCCTATCCAATGCCCGCTTAAATGCCCATAATGAGGGAGAGTCCACCACTGCTACTGCAGGGCATTCCATGAACTCACGACACGCTGAGTAAAGAACCTACCCCTAACATCTGTCCTATAACTACCCCCACTTAATTTAAAGCTATGCCCCCTTGTAATAGCTGAAGGACCATAGTCATAAGGGATTCTATTGTAAGGGGAGTAGATAGGTGGTTTTGTGGCCGAAAACGAGACTCCCGGATGGTATGTTGCCTCCCAGTTGCTCAAGTCAGGGATGTCACCGATTGGCTGCAGAGCATTCTGAAAGGGAAGGGTGAACAGCCAGTTGTTGTGGTGCACATTGGCACCAATGATATAAGTAAAAAAAACGAGATGAGGTCCTGAAAGCAGAATTCAGGGAGCTAGGAGACAAGTTAAAGAGGAAGACCTCAAAGGTAGTGATTTTGGGATCGCTACCAGTGCCACATGCGAGCCAGGGTAGAAATGAAAGAATAGGCAGGATGAACATGTGGCTTGAGGGATGGTGTAGGAGGGAGGGCTTCAGACTTGTGGGACATTGGGACCGGTTCTGGGGAAGATAGGACTATTACAAATTGGATGGTCTACACCTGAACTAATGTCCTTGAGGGAGTTTTTGCTACTGCTGTTGGGGAGGCTTTAAACTAATGTGGCAGGGGGCTGAGAACTAGAAGAGAAGATTATTAGTCAGTGAGGTGGAAACTGGAGACTGAGACTTTAGTAATGGTAAGACTAGGCAGAGAGCAAATGGACGCAAAAGAACTGGCGGCCTGAAGTGCATATACTTTATTGCAAGGAGTATAGTGGGTAAGGCAGATGAACCTAGGGCATCCCTACTCCCTTTCTTGAACAAGGGAACCACATTTGTTAGCCTCCAATCTTCTGGCACTACTCCTGTAGACAACTAGGACATAAAAATCAAGGCCAATGGCTCTGCAATCTTCTCCCTTGCTTCCAGAGAATCCTAGGATAAATGCCATCAGGCCCAGGGGACTTATCTATTTTCACCCTTTCCAGAATTTCCAACATCTCTTCCCTACATACCTCAGAGCCATTCATTCTACTTAATTGTGTCTCAGTACTCACATTGACAACAATGTCCTGTTCCTGATTGAATACTGACGAAAAGTATTCATTCAGTGTATCCCCAATCTCTTCAGCCTCCACACGCAACTTCCCACTACTATCCTTGACTGGACCTATTCCTACCCTAGTCATTCTTTTATTCCTGACATACCTATAGAAAGCCTTAGGGTTTTCCCTAATCCTACCAACTAAGGACCTTTCATGTCCCCTCCTTGCTGCTCTTAGCTCTCTCTTCAGGTCCTTCCTGGCTACCTTATAACTCTCAATCGCCCCAATTGAACCTTCACGCCTCATCTTTACATAGATGCCGGTGTTGGACTGGGATGTACAAAGTTAAAAATCACATAAAAACAGGTTATAGTCCAACAGGTTTAATTGGAAGCACACTAGCTTTCGGAGCAACGCTCCTTCATCAGGTGATTGGTATAGAGGTAAATGTAGGGGTATGGGTGGGTTGCGCTTCGGCGGGTTGGTGTGGACTTGTTGGGCCGAAGGGCCTGTTTCCATACTGTAATGTAATCTAATCTAAAACACCTGACTTAATAACGTTCACAGTTACGAATGAGATCCCATACAGGGGTGTATTAATATTAATTTTAAAGATCTGGACGCAGTAATTGAACATGTTCACGACCTGTATTCACTGTCTGTATTTATAACATATACTAATGACCTGGATGAGAAAAACAATTGTACTGTAGCCAAATTTGCTGATAATACAAAAATAGGCAGGAAGGTAAGTGGTGAGGATATCACAAAGAGTCTGCAGAAGGATAAGCAAATGGGCAAAACTTGGCAGACGGAATATAATGTGGAAAGATGGGAGGTTATGCACTTTGGCAGGAAGAGTAGAGGTGGTAAATATCATTTAATGGAGAAAGACTACAAAAAGATGCAGAACAAACAGATTTGGGAGTACAACTGCATGAATCACAAAAAGCTAGCATCCAAGTTCAGCAGGTAACAGGGAAAGCAAAAGAAATGTTAGCCTTTATACCATAGGGAAGTCCTGTTTAAACAATAGAAGGCACTTGTTAGACCACAGATTGAATACTGTGAAAAGTTTGGAGCCCCTTATCTCAAGAAAGATGTACTGGCATTGGAGGCAGTCCAGAGAAGGTTCACTCAGCTGATCCCACAAATGGAGGGACTGTTTTATAAGAAGAGGTTTAGTTGTTGAAACTAAAGGAGAAATTGCTGGTAAAACTCAGCGTTTGTGCAGAGAGAAACAGACTTAACATTGAGTCCAGTGACCCTTCCTCAGAACAGCCTGTATTCTCATGAAGGGTCATTGGACTTGAAATATTAACTCTACTTTCTCTCCACAAATGTTGCCACACCTGCTGAGTTTCTCCAGCAGTTTGTTTTTGCTTCAATCTTCAGAATTTGCAATTGGTGATTAGATTAGATTTGATTCCCTACAGTGTGGAAACAGGCCCTTCGGCCCAACCAGTCCACAATGACCCTCTAAAGAGTAACCCACTCAGACCCATTTCCCTCTGACTATGCTCCTAACACGATGGGCAATTTAGCATGGCCAGTTCACCTGACCCGCACATCTTTGGACTATGGGAGGAAACCAGAGGAAACCCATGCAGACACGGGGAGAATGTGCAAACTCCACACAGTGAGTTGACCAAAGCTGGAATTGAACATGAGACCCTGGGGCTGTGAGGCAGCAGTGCTAACCACTGAGCCACCATGCCACTATTCTTCATTTTATTTGAGTTGATTGGTGTTTAGAGGAACTGAGCGGTGACTTTATTGAATTATGCAAGTGTCTTAGGTGAAGTTGACAGGGGAGATACAGAAAGATTGTCTTCCCCTGAGGGAGAGAGTGTGGTGCTGCAAAAGCATGGCAGGTCAGGCAGCATCAGAGGAGCAGAAGAAACGATGTTTCAGGCATGAGCCCTTCAACAAGAATCAGGGTTGTTGAGGTGGGTTATTAAATACAATCGAGACTCAGATAGATGTTTAATTAGAAAGGGAATCAAAGGGTTATGGGGGAAAGGTAATGGAGTTGAAAATTGTCAGAACAGCCACAATCTTATTGAATGGAGAAGCACATTTGATGGAAAGAATGGCATGCTGCTATCCCTATGGCTTATGGTCTGCACGGGAGCAGAGAGGCAGGGCGAGACGGCGCGGGG
>NC_057734.1:52766881-52768514 GCF_004010195.1 Chiloscyllium plagiosum
GGGAATGGCCCCATAACCCCCAAGCATGTGACTGGGAATGGTTGCAAAACATCCAGAGTGTGACTGGGAATGGCCCCATAACCCCCAAGCATGTGACTGGGAATGGTTGCAAAACACCCAGGGTGTGACTGGGAATGGCCCCATAACACCCCAGCGTGTGACTGGGAATGGACCCATAACCCTCCAGCATGCAACTGGGAACGGTCCCATAACCCCCAGCATGCGATTGGGAACGGTCGCATAACCCCCAGCATGTGACTGGGAATGGTCCCATAACTCCCCAGCGTGTGACAGGGAGCAGCCCCATAATTCCCCAGCGTGTGACTGGGAATGGGCCCATAACTCCCCAGGGTGTGACTGCGAATGGCCCCATAACGCACCAGGGTGTGACTGGGAATGGCCCCATAACCCCCTAGCATAAGACTGGGAATGGTCCCATAACTCCCCAGTGTGTGACTGGGAGCTGCCCCATAACTCCCCAGGGTGTGACTGAAAAAGGCCCCATAACTCCCCAGCATGTGAATGTGTATGGTCCCATAACTCCCCAGCGTGTGACTGGGAGCAGCCCCATGACTCCCCAGCATGTGACTGGGAAGGGGCCCATAACTCCCCAGCATGTGACTGGGAATTGTCCCATAACTCCCCAGCACGTGACTGGGAGCAGCCCCATAACTACCCAGCATGTGACTGGGAGCTGCCCCATAACTCCCCAGGGTGTGACTGGGAAAGGCCCCATAACTCCCCAGCATGTGAATGTGTATGGTCCCATAACACCCCAGCGTGTGACTGGGAGCAGCCCCATGACTCCCCAGCATGTGACTGGGAACGGTCCCATAACAGCCCAGGGTGTGACTGGGAATGGCCCCATAACCCCCAGCATGTGACTGGGAATGGTCCAATAACTCCCCAGCGTGTAACTGGGAGCAGCCCCATAACTCCCCAGCATGTGACTGGGAATAGACCCATAACTCCCCAGGGTGTGACTGGGAATGGCCCCATAACCCCCAGCATGTGACTGGGAATGGTCCCATAACTCCCCAGCGTGTGACTGGGAGCAGCCCCATTACTCCCCAGCGTGTGACTGGGAATGGGCCCATAACTCCCCAGGGTGTGACTGCGAATGGCCCCATAACGCCCCAGGGTGTGACTGGGAATGGCCCCATAACCTGGCAGCATCCGAGGACAGGCAAAATCGACGTTTCGGGCAAAAGCCCTTCATCAGGAATAAAGGCAGAGAGCCTGAAGCTGGGGAGATAAGAGCCTGAAGCATGGAGAGATAAGCTAGAGGAGGGTGGGGGTGGAGAGAGAGTAGCATACAGTACAATAGGTAGGTGGGGAAGGAGATGAAGGTGATAGGTCAGGGAAGAGAGGGTGGAGTGGATAGGTGGAAAAGGAGCTGGGCAGGTCGGACAAGTCCGGACAGGTCGAGTTACTGGAGGTTAGAAACTAGGATGAGGTGGGGGAAGGGGAAATGAGGAAACTGTTGAAATCCACATAGATGCCCTGGGGTTGAAGTGTTCCGAGGCAGAAGATGAGGCGTTCTTCCTCCAGGCGTCTGGTGGTAAGGGAGCGGCAGTGGAGGTGGCCCAGCACCTCCATATCCTCGGCAGAGTGGGAGGAGGAGTTGAAATGT
>NC_057734.1:52770258-52782045 GCF_004010195.1 Chiloscyllium plagiosum
GTACTCTATGCCACTCTCTCCCCACCCCTACCCTCCTCTAGCTTATCTCTCTATGCTTCAGGCTCTCTGCCTTTATTCCTGATGAAGGGCTTTTGCCCGAAACGTCGATTTTGCCTGTCCTCGGATGCTGCCTGAATTGCTGTGCTCTTCCAGCACCACTAATCCAGAATCTGGTTTCCAGCATCTGCAGTCATTGTTTTTACCCCATGGCCCCATAACCCCCTAGCATGAGGCTGGGAATGGTCCCATAACTCCCCAGTGTTTGACTGGGAGCTGCCCCATAACTCCCCAGGGTGTGACTGGGAAAGGCCCCATAACTCCCCAGCATGTGAATGTGTATGGTCCCATAACTCCCCAGCGTGTGACTGGGAGCAGCCCCATGACTCCCCAGCATGTGACTGGGAACGGGCCCATAACAGCCCAGGGTGTGACTGGGAAACACCCTATAACTCCCCAGCATGTGACTGGGAATTGTCCCATAACTCCCCAGCATGTGACTGGGAGCAGCTCCATAACTCCCCAGCGTGTGACTGGGAATGGACCCATAACTCCCCCGCACATGACTGGGACGGGCCCCATAACCCCCCAGCATGTGACTGGGAATGGTGCCATAACTCCCCGCGTGTGACTGGGAGCAGCCCCATAACTCACCAGCATGTAACTGGGAAAGGTCCCATAACACCCCAGGGTGTGGCTGGGAATGGACCCATAACCCCCAGCATGTGACTGGGAATGGTCCCATAACCCCCCAGCATGTGACTGGGAGCAGCACCATAACTCCCAAGCATGTGACTGGGAACGGTCCCATAACCCCCCTGGATGTGACTGGGAATGGTCCCATAACCCCCAGCATGTGACTGGGAACGGTCCCATAAACTCCCAGGGTGTGACTGGGAATGGCCCCATAACTCCCCAGGCTGTAACTGGGAATGGCCCCATAACCCCCCAGCATGTGACTGGGAATGGCCCCATAACCCCCCAGCGTGTGACTGGGAATGGCCCCATAACCCCCCAGCGTGTGACTGGGAATGGTCCCATATCTCCCCAGTGTGTGACTGGGAGCTGCCCCATATCTCCCCAGTGTGTGACTGAGAAAGGCCCCATAACCCTCCAGCATGTGACTGGGAACGGTCCCATAACTCACCCAGATTGTGCCTGTGAACGGTCCCATAACTCCCCCAGAGTGTGGTTGTGAACGGTCCCATAACTCCCCCAGAGTGTGGTTGTGAACGGTCCCATAACTCCCCCAGAGTGTGGTTGTGAACGGTCCCATAACTCCCCCAGAGTGTGGTTGTGAACGGTCCCATAACTCCCCCAGAGTGTGGTTGTGAACGGTCCCATAACTCCCCCAGAGTGTGGTTGTGAACGGTCCCATAACTCCCCCAGAGTGTGGTTGTGAACGGTCCCATAACTCCCCCAGAGTGTGGTTGTGAACGGTCCCATAACTCCCCCAGAGTGTGGTTGTGAACGGTCCCATAACTCCCCCAGAGTGTGGTTGTGAACGGTCCCATAACTCCCCCAGAGTGTGGTTGTGAACGGTCCCATAACTCCCCCAGAGTGTGGTTGTGAACGGTCCCATAACTCCCCCAGAGTGTGGTTGTGAACGGTCCCATAACTCCCCCAGAGTGTGGTTGTGAACGGTCCCATAACTCCCCCAGAGTGTGGTTGTGAACGGTCCCATAACTCCCCCAGAGTGTGGTTGTGAACGGTCCCATAACTCCCCCAGAGTGTGACTGGGAACAGCCCCATGACTCCCCAGCATGTGACTGGGAACGGTCCCATAACCCCCCAGGGTGTGACTGGGAATGGCCCCATAACCCCCAGCATGTGACTGGGAACGGTCCCATAACACCCCAGGGTGTGACTGGGAATGGCCCTACAACCCCCCAGCATGTCCCATAACTCCCCAGCGTGTGACTGGCAGCAGACCATAACTCCCGAGCATGTGACTGGGAATGGTCCCAAAACCCCCCAGCGTGTGACTGGGAAGGTTCCCATAACCCCCTGAGTGTGATTGGGAATGATCCCATAACACCCCAGGGTGTGACTGGGAACAGCCCCATGACACCTCAGCATGTGACTGGGAAGGGTCCCATAACTCCCCAGGGTGTGACTGGGAATGGACCCATAACCCCCCAGGGTGTGACTGGGAATGGCCCCATAACCCCCTGGCATGTTGACTGGGAATGTTCCCATAACTCCCCAGCGTGTGACTGGGAGCAGCCCCAAAACCTCCCAGCGTGTGACTGGGAACGGACCCTTAACACCCCAGGGTGTGACTGGGAATCGCCCCATAACCCCCCAGCATGTGACTGGGAATGTTCCCATAACTCCACAGCGTGTGACTGGGAGCAGCCCCATAACTCCCCAGAGTGTGACTGGGAATGGCCCCATAACCCCCAAGCATGTGACTGGGAATGGTTGCATAACCCCCCAGGGTGTGACTGGGAATGGCCCCATAACACCCCGGCATGTGACTGGGAATAGGTCCCATAATTCCCCAGCGTGTGACTGGGAATGGACCCATAACCCTCCAGCATGTGACTGGGAACAGTCCCACAACCCCCCAGCATGCGATTGGGAACGGTCCCATAACCCCCAGCATGTGACTGGGAATGGTCCCATAACTCCCCAGCGTGTGACTGGGAGCAGCCCCATAACCCTCCAGAGTGTGATTGGGAATGGCGCCATAAACCCCCAGCATGTGACTGGGAACGGTCCCATAACTCCCCAGCTTGTGACTGCGAGCAGCACCATAACTCCCCAGCGTGTGACTGGGAGCAGCCCCATAATTCCCCAGCGTGTGACTGGGAATGGCCCTATAAACGCCCAGCATTTGACTGGGAACAGCCCCTTGACTCCCCAGCATGTGACTGGGAACGGTCCCATAACCCCCCAGCGTGTGACTGGGAGCAGCCCCATAACTCACCAGCATGTGACTGGGAACGGCCCCATAATCCCCCTGGGTGTGACTGGGAATGGCCCCATAACCCCCAGCATGTGACTGGGAATGGTCCCATAACCCCCCAGCATGTGACTGGGAGCAGCACCATAACTCCCAAGCATGTGACTGGAAACGGTCCCATAACCTCTGTGTGACTGGGAATGGCCCCATAACCCCCAAGCATGTGACTGGGAATGGTTGCATAACCCCCCAGGGTGTGACTGGGAATGGCCCCATAACACCCCGGCATGTGACTGGGAATAGGTCCCATAATTCCCCAGCGTGTGACTGGGAATGGACCCATTACCCTCCAGCATGCGACTGGGAACGGTCCCATAACCCCCCAGCATGCGATTGGCAAAGGTCCCATAACTCCCCGCGTGTGACTGGGAATGGCCCCATAACCCCCCAGCATGTGACTGGGAATGGTCCCATAACTCCCCAGCATGTGACTGGGAATGGGCCCATAACTCCCCAGGGTGTGACTGCGAATGGCCCCATTCCCCCCTAGCATGAGACTGGGAATGGTCCCATAACTCCCCAGTGTGTGACTGGGAGCTGCCCCATAACTCCCCAGGGTGTGACTGGTGGCAGCCCCATAACTCCCCAGCATGTGACTGGGAACGGTCCCATAATCCCCCAGCCTGTGACTGGGACTGGCCCCATAACCCCCCAGCATGTGACTGGGAATGGTGCCATAACTCCCCGTGTGTGACTGGGAATGGCCCCATAACCCCCAAGCATGTGACTGGGAATGGTCCCATAACTCCCCAGCATGTGACTGCGAACGGTCCCATAACACCCCAGGATGTGACTGGGAATCGCCCCATACTCCCCAGCATGTGACTGGGAACGGTCCCATAACCCCCCAGCATGTGACTGGGAATGGACCCATAACTCCCCAGGGTGTAACTGGGAATGGCGCCATAACCCCCCAGCATGTGACTGGGAACAGCCCCATGACTCCCCAGCATGTGACTGGGAACAGTCCCATAACCCCATGCATGCGACTGGGAACGGTCCCATAACCCCCCCAGGGTGTGACTGGGAATGGACCTATAACCCCCCAGCATGTGACTGGGAATGGTCCCATAACCCCCCAGGGTGTGACTGGTAATGGCCCCATAACCCTCCAGCATGTGACTGGGAATGGTCCCATAACCCCCCAGCGTGTGACTGCGAGCAGCACCATAACTCCCCAGCGTGTGACTGGGAATGGCCCTATAAACGCCCAGCATTTGACTGGGAACAGCCCCTTGACTCCCCAGTATGTGACTGGGAACGGTCCCATAACTCCCCAGCATGTGAATGAGAATGGTCCCATAAATGCCCAGCATGTGACTGGGAATTGTCCCATAACCCCCCAGCGTGTGACTGGGAGCAGCCCCATAACTCACCAGCATGTGACTGGGAACAGCCCCATAATCCCCCTGGGTGTGACTGGGAATGGCCCCATAACTCCCCAGGCTGTGACTGGGAATGGCCCCATAACCCCCCAGCATGTGACTGGGAATGGCCCCATATCCCCCCAGGGTGTGACTGGGAGTGGCCCCATAACCCCCCAGCATGTGACTGGGAATGATCCCATATCTCCCCAGCGTGTGACTGGGAGCTGCCCCATATCTCCCCAGGGTGTGACTGAGAAAGGCCCCAGAACACCCCAGCATGTGACTGGGAATGGCCCCATAACCCCCAGCATGTGACTGGGAAGGGTCCCATAACCCCCCCGGGTGTGACTGGGAATGGCCCTATAACCCCCCAGCATGTGACTGGCAATGGTGCCATAACGCCCGAGCATGTGACTGGGAATGGTCCCAAAACCCCCAGCGTGTGACTGGGAACAATCACATAAACCCCCGAGTGTGACTGGGAATGGTGCCATAACTCCCCAGCGTGTGACTGGGAGCAGCCCCATAACTCCCCAGCATGTGTCTGGGAATGGACCCATAACTCCCCAGGGTGTGACTGGGAATGGCCCCATAACCCCCCAGCATGTGACTGGGAATGGCCCCATAACCCCCCAGGGTGTGACTGGGAGTGGCCCTATAACCCCCAGCATGTGACTGGGAATGATCCCATAACTCCCCAGCGTGTGACTGGGAACTGCCCCATATCTCCCCAGGGTGTGACTGAGAAAAGCCCCATAACACACCAGCATGTGACTGGGAACGGTCCCATAACACCCCAGGGTGTGACTGGGAATGGCCCTATAACCTCCCAGCATGTGACTGGCAATGGTGCCATAACGCCCGAGCATGTGACTGGGAATGGTCCCAAAACCCCCCAGCGTGTGACTGGGAATGGTCCCATAAACCCCTGAGTGTGACTGGGAACGGTCCGATAACCCCCCCAGGGTGTGACTGGGAATGGACCTATAACCCCCCAGCATGTGACTGGGAATGGTCCCATAACACCCCAGTGTGAGACTGGGAGCAGCCCCATAACCATCCAGAGTGTGATTGGGAATGGCCCCATAAAGCCCCAGCATGTGACTGGGAATGGTTCCATAACTCCCCAGCGTGTGACTGCGAGCAGCACCATAACTCCCCAGCGTGTGACTGGGAGCAGCCCCATAACTCCCCAGGGTGTGACTGGGAATGGCCCCATAACCCCCCCCATGTGACTGGGAACAGCCCCATGACTCCCCAGCATGTGACTGGGAACGGTCCCATAACGCCCGAGCATGCTACTGGGAACGGTCCAATAACCCCCCAGAGTGTGACTGGGAATGGCCCTATAAACGCCCAGCATTTGACTGGGAACAGCCCCTTGACTCCCCAGCATGTGACTGGGAACGTTCCCATAACTCCCCAGCATGTGACTGAGAATGGTCCCATAAAAGCCCAGCATGTGACTGGGAGCAGCACCATAACTCCCAAGCATGTGACTGGGAATGGTCCCATAACCTCCCAGGGTGTGACTGGGAACGGTCCCATAACACCCCAGGGTGTGACTGGGAATGGCACCATAACCCCCCAGCATGTGACTGGGAACAGCCCCATGACTCTCCAGCATGTGACTGGGAACGGTCCCATAACCCCATGCATGCGACTGGGAACGGTCCCATAACCCCCCCAGGATGTGACTGGGAATGGACCTATAACCCCCCAGCATGTGACTGAGAATGGTCCCATAAATGCCCAGCATGTGATTGGGAGTGGTCCCAAAACCCCCCAGCGTGTGACTGGGTACGGTCCCATAACCCCCTGAGTGTGACTGGGAATGGTCCCATAACTCCCCAGCGTGTGACTGGGAGCAGCCCCATAACTCCCCAGCGTGTGACTGGGAACGGTCCCTTAACACCCCAGGGAGTGACTGGGAATCGCCCCATAACCCCCCAGCATGTGACTGGGAATGTTCCCATAACTGCACAGCGTGTGACTGGGAGCAGCCCCATGACTCCCCAGCATGTGACTGGGAACGGTCCCATAACCCCCCAGAATGCGACTGGGAACGGTCCCATAACACCCCAGGGTGTGACTGGGGATGGCCCTATAACCCCCCATCATATGGCTGGATTGGTCCCATGACTCCCCAGCATGTGACTGGGAATGGTCCCATAACCCCCCAGGGTGTGACTGGGAATGGCCCCATAACCCCCAGTATGTGACTGGGAATGGTCCCATAACTCCCCAGCGTGTGACTGGGAGCATGCCCATGACTCCCCAGTGTGTGACTGGGAATGGCCCCATAACCCCCCAGCATGTGACTGGGAATGGTCCCATAACACCCCAGCATGTGACTGCAAGCAGCCTCATAACTCCCCAGGGTGTGACTGGGAATGGCCCCATAACCCCCCAGCCTGTGACTGGGAATGGTCCCATAACACCCCAGCCTGTGACTGGGAGCAGCCTCATAACTCCCCAGCGTGTGACTGGGAATGGACCCATAACTCCCCAGCGTGTGACTGGGAATGGACCCATAACCCCCCAGCATGTGACTGGGACCGGTCCCATAACCCCCCAGCATGTGACTGGAAGCAGCCCCATAACTCCCCAGGGTGTGACTGGGAATGGCCCCATAACCCCCAGCATGTGACTGGGAATGGTCCCATAACTCCCCAGCCTGTGACTGGGAGCAGCCCCATAACTCCCCAGCGTGTGACTGGGAATGGACCCATAACTCCCCAGCGTGTGACTGGGAATGGACCCATAACTCGCCAGCGTGTGACTGGGAATGGACCCATAACCCCCCAGGGTGTGACTGGGAATGGCCCCATAACCCCCTAGCATGTGACTGGGAATGTTCCCATAACTCCCCAGCGTGTGACTGGGAGCAGCCCCAAAACTCCCCAGCGTGTGACTGGGAACGGTCCCTTAACACCCCAGGGTGTGACTGGGAATCGCCTCATAACCCCCCAGCATGTGACTGGGAATGTTCCCACAACTCCACAGCGTGTGACTGGGAGCAGCCCCATGACTCCCCAGAATGCGACTGATCGTTATCCCTCCAGGGTGTGACTGGGAATGGCCCCATAACCCCCAGCATGTGACTGGATTGGTCCCATAACTCCCCAGCATGTGATGGGAATGGTCCCATAACCCCCCAGGGTGTGACTGGGAATGGCCCCATAACCCCCAGCATGTGACTGGGAGCAGCCCCATAACTCCACAGCATGTGACTGGGAACGGTCCATTAAACCCCCAGGGTGTGACTGGGAATGGCCCCATAAACCCCAAAATGTGACTGGGAATGGTCCCATAACTCCCCAGCGTGTGACTGGGAGCAGCCCCATGACACCCCAGGGTGTGACTGGGAATGGCCCCATAACCCCCCAGCATGTGACTGGGAATGGTCCCATAACACCCCTGCATATGACTGGGAGCAGCCCCATAACTCCCCAGCCTGTGATTGGGTACGGTCCCATAACACCCCAGAGTGTGACTGGGAATGGCCCCATAACCCCTCAGCATGTGACTGGGAATGGTCCCACAACACCCCAGCATGTGACTGGGAGCAGCCCCATAACTCCCCAGGGTGTGACTGGGAATGGCCCCATAACCCCCCAGCCTGTGACTGGGAATGGTCCCATAACTCCCCAGCGTGTGACTTAGAGCAGCCCCATGACTCCCCAGCGCGTGACTGGGAATGGACCCATAACTCCCCAGGGTGTGCCTGGGAATGGACCCATTACCCCCCAACATTTGACTGGGAACAGCCCCAAGACTCCCCAACATGTGACTGGGAATGGTCCCATAACTCCCCAGCGTGTGACTTAGAGCAGCCCCATGACTCCCCAGGGTGTGACTGGGAATGGCCCCATAACCCCCCAGGGTGTGACTGGGAATTGCCCCATAACCCGCCAGCATGTGACTGGGAATGTTCCCATAACTCCCCAGCATGTGACTTAGAGCAGCCCCATAACCCCCCAGCATGTGACAGGGAATGGTCCCATACCTCCCCAGGGTGTGACTGGGAATGGCCCCATAACCCCCCGGCATGTGACTGGGAATGGTCCCATAATTCCCCAGCGTGTGACTGGGAATGGCCCCATAACCCCCCAGCATGTGACTGGGAATAGCCCCATGACTCCCCAGCATGTGACTGGGAACGGTCCCATAACACCCCAGGGTGCGACTGGGAATGGCCCCATAACCCCTCAGCATGTGACTGGGAATGATCCCATAAACCCCCAGAGTGTGACTGGGAATGGTCCCATAACCCCCCAGAGTGTGACTGGGAACGGTCCCATAACTCCCCAGCGTGTGACTGGGAATTGCCCCATAACCCCCCAGCGTGTGACTGGGAACGGTCCCATAACACCCCAGCGTGTGACAGGGAATGGTCCCATAACCCCACAGGGTGTGACTGGGAATGGCCCCATAAACCCCCAGCATGTGACTGGTGTGGACTTGTTGGGCCGAAGGGCCTGTTTCCACACTGTAAGTAATCTAATCTAATCTAATCTAATCTAAAAAAAACCTCCAGAGTGTGACTGGGAATGGTCCCATAACCCCCCAGCGTGTGACTGGGAATTGCTCCATAACCCCCCAGCATGTGACTGGGAATGGTCCCATTACCTCCCAAGCATGTGACTGGGAATGGTCACAATACCCCCCAGTGTGAGACTAGGAATGGCCCCACAATTCCCCAGCATGTGACTGGGAAGGAAGGTCATTGATGGAACAGCTAAAGATGGTTGGGCCAAAGACACTACACTGAGGAACCCCTGCAGAGATGACCTTGAGCTGAGATGTCTGACCTCCCAACAACCATCTTCCTATGTGTCAGATATGTCTCCACCCACAGAGAATTTACCCCTGATACCCACTGATTCCAGTTTTGCTCGGCTATTGATGCCACACTCAGTGGATTGAGTGTTGATGTCAAGGACTATCACTTTCACCTCATCTCTGGAATTCAGCTCTTTTGTCCATGTTTGAACCAAGGCTGTAATGTGATTAGGAGCTGAGTGGCCCTTGCAGAAACCAAACTGGACATCACTGAGCAGGTTATTGCTAAGCAGGTGCTGCTTGATAGCACTGTTGATGACACCTTCCATTCCTTTATCAGTTATCGAGTGTAGACTGAGTGGGCAACAAGTGTCTGAGTTAGATTTCTCCTGCTTTTTATCTACAGGACATACCTGGACAATTTTCCACATTGCTGTGTAGATGTCAATGTTATAACTCTACTGAAAGAGCTTGGCTTGGGGAGCAGCAATTTGTGGCACACAAGTCTTCAGTACTATTGCCAGAATGTTGTCAGGGCCTGTAGACTTTGCAGTACCTTGCATCTCCAACTGTTTATTGGAGTGAAATTAATTGCTAAAGAATGGTACCTGAAATGCTGGGGACCACTGGAGGGGTCCAGTTCTATAAACGCACCACCCTCTATGTGAAAATGTTGCCCCTCAGTCCTTTTAAAATATTTCCCCTCTCAACTTAAACCTATATCTTCTAGTTTTGGATTTCACCCATCCTTGACTATGCACCCCATCCATGTCCCTCAAGATTTTATGAACCTCTTTAAGGTCACCACTCAGCTTCCAATGCTCCAGGAAAAAAAGCACCAGCCTATTCAGTCTCAAATCCTCCAGTCCCAGCAACATCCTTATAAATCTTTTCTGCACACTTGGAAATTTAACAACATTCTATCCTATAGAAGGGCAACCAGAATTGTACACAGTATTCTAAAAGTGACTTCACTAATGTCCTCTACAGCCACAACATGGCATCCCAACTCCTACACTCAATGTTCTGACGAATGAAGGCAAGTGCATCAAACACCTTCACCACCCTGTCGACCTGCAACTCCACTTTCAAGGAACTAAGCACCTGCACCTCTCGGTCTCTTTGTTTAGCAACACTCCCCAGTGCCCTGCCATTAACTGTCTAATCCTTGCCCTTGTTCATCTTACCAAAATGCAACACCTTACATTTATCCAAATTGAACTCCAGCTGTCACTTCTCTGCCCATTGGCATATCTGTTCAATTTTCCGTTGTACCTTCTTCATTGTCCATTACGCCACTTATTTTGGTGTCATCTGCATACTTACTAACCATATCTTATATCTTATATTCACTTTTAAATCATTTATATAAATGAGAAAACCAGCACCGATCCTTGTGGCACTCTGCTGGTCATAGGCCATCAGACTGAAAAACAACCCTCTACCACTACCCTGTCTCCTATCTTCAAACCAATTTGGTATCCAATTGGCTAGTTCCTCCTTGATTCCATGTGATCTAAGCTTCATAAACAGTCTACCATGCAGAATCTTGTCAAATGCTTTGCTGATGTCCATATACACAACGTCTACCACTCTGTCTTCAACAATCGTTTTTGTTATACCTTCAGAAAATTCAGAAAATGCATGATTTCCCAAGCAGAAAGCCATGTTGACTATCTCTAATAAATCCATGCCATTCCATGCTTGTAAATCCTGTTCCTCAGGATCTCCTACAAGAACTTTTGGAGGCCAGTTGTGTCTGCCCCTGGGTAACAATGCAGGTATCTTCCAGGTAACTATCCTTGATCCAACCATCATAAGCTGCTTCGTCATGAACATAGAAGAATACAGCGCAGTACAGGCCCTTCGGCCCTCGATGTTGCGCCGATCCAAGCCCACCTAACCTACACTAGCCCACTATCCTCCATATGCCTATCCAAGGCCCGCTTAAATGCCCATAATGAGGGAGAGTCCACCACTGCTACTGGCAGGGCATTCCATGAACTCACGACTCGCTGAGTAAAGAACCTACCCCTAACATCTGTTCTATACCTACCCCCCCTTAATTTAAAGCTTTTCCCCCTTGTAATAGCTGACTCCATACGTGGAAAAAAATTCTCACTGTCGGCCCTATCTAAACCCCTAATCATCTTGTACACCTCTATCAAGTCACCCCTAAACCTTCTTTTCTCCAATGAAAACAACCCCAAGTGCCTCAGCCTTTCCTCATACGATCTTTCTACCATACCAGGCAACATCCTGGTAAACCTCCTCTGCACCCGTTCCAGTGCCTCCACATCCTTCCTATAGTATGGCAACCAAAACTGCACACAATACTCCAGATGCGGCCGCACCAGAGTCTTAAACAACTGCAACATGACCTCAGTACTCCAGAACTCAATTCCTCTACCAATAAAAGCCAGTACGCCATATGACTTCTTCACCGCACTATTTACCTGGGTGGCAACTTTCAAAGATCTGTGTACATGGACACCAAGATCCCTCTGCTCATCCACACTACCAAGTATCCGACCATTAGCCCAGTACCCCATCCTTTTGTTACTCTTACCAAAGTGAATCAACTCATACTTACCTACATTGAACTCCATTTGCCACCTTTCTGCCCAGTTCTGCAGCTTATCTATATCCCGCTGTAACCTGACACATCCT
>NC_057734.1:52783413-52806664 GCF_004010195.1 Chiloscyllium plagiosum
ACCTATTCCTACCCTAGTCATTTTTTTATTCCTGACATACCTATAGAAAGCCTTGGGGTTTTCCCTAATCCTACCAACTAAGGGCCTTTCATGTCCCCTCCTTGCTGCTCTTAGCTCTCTCTTCAGGTCCTTCCTGGCTTCCTTATAACTCTCAATCGCCCCAATTGAACCTTCACGTCTCATCTTTACATAGGCCGCCCTCTTCCATTTAACAAGGGATTCTAATTCCTTATTAAACCACGGCTCCCTCACACGACCCTTTCCTCCCTGCCTGACAGGTACATACTTATCAAGGACACTCAATGGTTGCTCCTTGAACAAGCTCCACATATCAGTTACGCCCTTGTCTTGAAGCTTACTTTTCCAAGCCACACATCCTAAGTCATGCCTCACAGCATCATAATTTCCCTGCCCCCATCTATAACTCTTGCCCTGTAGTGCACTCTTATCCCTCTCCATCACTAGAGTAAAGTCACCGAATTGTGGTCACTGTTCCCAAAGTGCTCACCTACCTCTAATTCTAACACCTGGCCTGGTTCATTACCCAGAACCAAATCCAGTATGGCATCACCTCTTGTTGGCCTATCTACATATTGTGTCAGGAAACCCTCCTGCACACATTGGACAAACACTGACCCTAACGAACTTGAGCTATAGCTTTCCCAATCAATATCAGGAAAGTTAAAGACCCCCATAACAACCATTTGAATTGAATAATTGAATAATTGAATAATTGAACATTGTTTCACACAATCTACATCTCCTCAGATACTGAAACAGTGGTTGCCTTTATTCAGCAAGACCAAGACACAATTCAGCATTCTGAATCTACTATCATCAACATTCTGGGAGTTACCACTGACCAGAAACTGACCAGCCATAAAAATAGTGTATCAACAAAAGCCATTCAGTGTCTAGGAATACTGTGAGAAGTAACTCACCTTCTAGCTCCCCAATTCCTGTTCACTCTCTACAAAAGGCAAAAGTGAGGAGTGTGATGGCATACTCCTCACTTACCTGGAATTCTGCAGTGAATTAAGCACCTCGGATGTAACTACACCGGGGGAGTCCTGGTTGAAGGATGAGTATGGATCCAGCACAGGACCTGGCATCAGCAGCTTGTCAGCAAGGTAGGCCCAGTGTCAGAAAATGTCACCGGAAAAGTGGTGACTCCAACATTGGTGGGTCAGGTGCAGGTGGCAGAGAGGTGGTGGCACAGGTGTCATTAGTGATCTGGCTCAGGCTTCGTGGCGGAGGTAGCAGAATGAAGGGGACTCTCTTTCAGCCAAAACTTTTTAGTCTTAAACTATTCAATATTGTGCCAGATTGTGGCAACAGTTGAAGCTTTTCACTGTATTTTACACATTCCTGATGAAGGGCCTATGCCTGAAATGTCAATTCTCCTGCTCCTCAAATGCTGCCTGACTTGCTGTGCTTTTCCAACACCACACATTTTGATAATCTAGTTTACTGTGTTGTTCATTGCAGAGTGTAAGTGACAATAAATCATCTGTCATTTATTCATCTTGTGGATTACAGAGGTTCATTAAAACATCTCACCACCATCTCCTCAAGGACAGTTGGAGATAAACAATAAGCATTGGCCTTACAACAAAGTGCACACCCCATGGACAAATATTTTTAACACACTTTTAGATAATTAGTACATACCGGAGCAGTTGCCATGGTGATCATTGTTCCTCCTGAGGCTCCCACCACCATTTTCACTGACTTGTTTTTATCAAGAATAATGGCAGGGCACATAAAGGAAAGAGGTGTTTTACCTATTGAGAAAAGAATATTTTTTGAATGACTCATATTCTGACAGTATAAGAATTTGTTCATCAAGTGTGGTATAAAACACTGGAACATTTGTTAGATCGATCTCAGTTGAATTACTATGCGAGTTTTATTTTCAAGAAATTACTTCATGGCATATAAGACCATAAGACAAAGAAATAGAAATTAGACCATTCAGCCTATCGAGTCTGCTCTGCCATTCAATCGTCAGCCAAAACATTCTCAATGATATACGAGGTAGAAAGTAACAGCTTAGAATCAGGTCATGTGGCCCAGTTGGTCCATTTATGGTTAACATCCTCCTCTGATCTCTACCTCATTCTGTCCATATGTCCCTCCATTCTCTCACGTGTACTTTACCAACTTTCCCTTTCACATTTCATCCAATTCATGTGGAATAAGTTCTACATTCCAACAATTTTCTGGGTAAAATGGTATCTCCTGATTTCTTTATGATATTTCTCAGTAACTGTCTTCTATTTATGGAAATTAGTTTCCAAATCCATCTACAATTGGAGTTCTCTGCATTTTCTGATTAAACCTTTTCAGAATTGTGAAGGCTTTTATTAAGATGAACTTTCTCATTCCTGGAGAAAAAAAGGTGCTACCTGTTCAGCTTTTCCTGACAATTCTAATCTTCACAGCAGTGGCATTTTTCTTGGCAAATCTTCTCTGCATTTTCTCCAAGACCTATATTTTTTTCCTAGCCCATTACTTTTGAGTTACAGTCACTGTTATAATAAAGGCAATGATAAAAGTAAAGTTATGGTGACTGACAAGTGTAGGGAATCATCATTCTCTTTCCTTCATTCTTATGTGGGATTATTTCTCTATCTCCCCTTATTACAGCTCCTGTTGTGGCTAAAAAGAGCTATGGAAAAGTTCATATACCAAATGATTCACCCCATTACTCTCTCATGCCCAACTTCAGCAGGACCAAGAAGAAACATCAAGGGGAAAGAAGCAAATAAAGATGTTATCACCGTGAATGAATATTTTAAGACCAGTAATCTCTTACTATAAATTAATGGTGCTGGTTACTGATACTGTGCTGCCATCCTCTGCCACAAGGGACAAATGGGATGTCCCATGATCATCGGTGGTGTAGAACTCAGG
Source organism: Chiloscyllium plagiosum (assembly GCF_004010195.1). NCBI lineage: Eukaryota > Metazoa > Chordata > Chondrichthyes > Orectolobiformes > Hemiscylliidae > Chiloscyllium > Chiloscyllium plagiosum. The sequence goes on from NC_057734.1 coordinate 52,786,330, forward strand.
CTCATAGTATCCTATAGGATGTGTTGTATTGTCTGAGATTTTACTCCACAGCTTTGCCGCGAAATACTCTGAAGTCATATTGGAAATAAGCTGTTAGTGAAAAGAATCCAAAGAATAAAATGATTAGTATAGTGAAGTGGATCCTTCTCTTCAGAGATCAGGCTTTAAGTGCCATCTAGGCTGAATGGAAAAAGTCTCTCTATCTTCCAAATGTGCGAAAGTGCAAAAACACAAGTCAATTTCAAATGGTCAGTCTCATTCATAGAGGACATAGGATAGTTGATTTAGAAATGTGGTGTCACGCAGGATAGTCAGATATGCTTCTCTGACAGTAACCTGAGGCATGTCAGTAAGGCAGTGGTCAGTTTGTCAGCAAGTTCCAGCAACTGGCGCACATCATTTCAGAAACTCAGCTGCTTCTTCAGAGAATCATAATGGGCTACTATGATTCTATGATTGTTTCTAAACAAAGACATAGGCTATGCCTTTTGGTCCATCATATTCATGTTGGCTTATCGAATGGTCTGTCCAATTGGTCCAACTCCCCACTCTTTTGCCAGTATCCTTGCACATTTTCCCTTTTGTAGAATGAATCTAATTCCCCTTTGGTTATTATTGAATGTGCTTCCACAGTCAGACAGCATATTTCAGATCCTAGCAAATCTTGTGGTGGGATGAGAGTGACTACTGTTGAAGGTCAGGCTGAATTTTACAATGTGGCATTCTGGTCCCCAAACCACTAGAAGGGAAGTTGGTAACTACCTTATTGATGTCATGACTCACTAGGGTAATGTGCTGAAAATCAAGACTCACCATTGTGAAAAGATTTTGTTAAGCAATCCAAATTCCCCCAATTTAACTGACTGATAAGCTCAGGTTTAAAGAAAGCAGTCCCCAAGTTTCTATACTTACCATGATAATTGTCTTGTTTTTAACTTGTGGCAATATGAATTGCGCACTTACAACTGTACAAGAGGATTTGAGTATAGGAGTAGAGATGTTTTGCTGCAGTTATGCAAGGCCTTGGTGAGGCCATTCCTTGAGTATTATGTGTAGTTTTGGTCTCCTAGTTTGAAGAAAGACATTCCTGCTATTGAGGGAATCCAGAGATGGAAGGACTGACAATATAATGAAAGAATGGATTGACTGGGCTTTTACTTACTGGCATTTAAAAGAATGAGGTGTATCTCAAAGAAACATATAATAACCTGATGGGACTGGACAAGCTAACATGTGAGAAGAATGTTCCCGATGTTAGAGAATTCCAGAAGGAGGGGTCACGGTCTAAGAATAAGGGGTAAGCCATTCATGACTGAAATGAAGAAACATTTCTTCATTCAGATGTGAACCTGTGCAATTCCCTCCCACAGAAAGATATATTCAAGAGGGAGCTGGGTGTGGCCCTTCTGGGTAAAGGGATCAAGGGGTATGGAGAGAAAGTAGGAGAGGATACTGAAATTGCATGATCAGCCATGATCATATTGAATGGTAGTGCAGTTTCGAAGGGCTGGACGACTTACAAAACTTCTGTAAAGTCCTCCTTCTCAAACAGACGACAGACAAAGACAAACAAGCCAATGATATTAAGAGTAGAAAGGGGAAAACATATTGGAGAAGCCAGCTTGAAAGCACTAGTCTGGGTCACGGAATTCAATGAGCTGCTTTCTTTCTCTTCCTTTCAATTCCTTTGTTGTTCTTTGCTGTTGACACAAGGTTGTTTGCACATCAATGGTGTCTTTCATTCACTGTCACACAATCATAGGGCTGTACAGCATGAAAACAGACCCTTCAGTCCAACTCATCGATGCCATCCAGATATTGTAAATAAATCTAGTCCCCTTTGCCTGCATTTGGCCCATTTCCCTCTGAACCCTTCCTTTTAATATAGCCATGCGCATGCCTTTTAAATGTTGTAATTGTACCACTCCCTCTTAAGCTCATTTCATACACGCACCACCCTCTGTATGAAAACATTGCCCCCTTAGGTCCCTTTTAAATCTTTGTCCTCTCACCTTAAACCTATGTCCTCCCCACCCTGGAGAAAAGACCTTGTCTATTTACCTTATCTTTGCTCATGATTTTATAAATCTCTATAAGGTCACCCCTCAGCCTCCAATGCTGCAGGAAAATAGTCCCAGCCTATTTCAGCATCTACCTATAACTCGAATCCTCCAAGCTTGGCAACATCCTTATCTGAATCCTTTGAAGTTTCATAAAATTCTTCCTATATAGCAGGGAGACCAGATTTGCACACAATATTCCAAAAGTGGCTTAACTAATGTCCTGTACAGCAGCAATACGACCTCCCAACTCCTCTATACAATGCACTTACCAAGAAAGATAAGCATACCAAATGCCTTCTTCACTATTCTGTCAACCTTGGACTTCACTTATGAACTTGCACTCCAAGGTGTCTTTATTCAGCAACACTCTCCAGGACCCCACCAGTAAGCGTATAAGTCCTGCCCTGATTTGCCTTTCCAAAATGCACTACCTCACATTTATCTAAATGGTTGAAAAATGATCATTTTACTGAGTTTATAGGGATTTGATTCCTCCTTCAGTTGGGGACTTGCAGAGAATGGTGTCTGTTACTGGAGACTTTCTGATGCCCACACACAAGAAAAAGGCAGACAGAGAGACAGTTTGGATAGGTTTCTGCTAAACTGGTTCCAAACAAACCAGGAGCCAATCGGCGCATTCTTGTCAAGCGGTTTTTGTTTAGCTTAGAACCCATCAGATTCATGGTGCTGTCACTGTTCCAAAGAAAACAGTAAATACAACTCACAATGTGCTCCAATAAACATGTAAACTAGAGCCATCAGTCTTCTTGGTTTAAAGGGCAGCTTCCTTTTGTTTTAGTCCATAGATCAAAGGTAAAGGAAATAGAAAATGTGGTATTTACACTGATTGTAAAAAAAAGCTGAAAAAGGCGTGGCTGGAAAAGTGCACAGGTCAGGTCGTATTTGAGGAGCACGAGATCCAACGTTTTGGGCATAAGCCCTTCCAAACAAAATCAGGCCATTCCCTGATGATATAACTGTGCAGGTAGCTTTAACAGGGCTGTGTCAGACTTCCACCCTCAATGGAAGGAATGTCTTAAGAGCTGCCAACCCATATGATTTGCTAGCAACTCCAACAGGGCCAGCAGAGAATAGAGGATGTTACTGGGACTGCATGTCAGGAAATGTCACAGGTAGTGCACAAGGTAAGCCTGGGTTTCTTCGGAATAGAATCTGGCTCACGGGGAGGTGTTTGGAGATGTGGTGCATGTTGCAAGCTAGGCAGGGATTCACAGACAGGGCATGTTGTGGAAGCATTTAGTTGTTAGTCAAGCTTAGGGCAGACAGCTAAGTAGGCACCTTACCCATGAGTCATACTTTGAGAATTGGATCAGCGATGTTCAATCCATATGAGCTACTTAATGTGACTCACTGCCAAAATCACATCCATCAGTAAGCTCCAAGTTGCCCCCTAAGCTAGTAATAAGCAGAATATGGCACCCCAGAAATGAGAGTTGGATCAGAGTTAGAGCTTGACCCAACACATATGAAATTGGTTGCAGTTGTTGAAGATCATTCATCTCAGTTCCAGATCTTGAAAGGAAGTTCTTAGGGTATTGTCCTCAGCCAAGATATCTCCAGTTGCTTTTTCAATGACATTTCCTCCATCATAGAGCCTTTTGCGAAGAGCTCGGTCATGGCAATGGCAGCAACAAGATAAGTCCAGAATGGGAGGTGAGGTGAGCAGCAGTGGAGGTAAATTTGGGTTCCAGATGGTATCTACATCCAGCACAGACTCATGGAAGCCACGGATGCAAGGCTCAGTATGGAATGGGTAGCATTGGTGGCAACTGCACTGGCAAGGACTCATGGTGGCAGCAGTGTTGGAAGGTGAGATAGCACCAAAGAGTGGCGACTCTTGATTCAGCGGCAGTGCAACAAAGGAACTCGTGGCTAGTTGTTCCAGGCCCATGGCTGAGCACTTAACAAGACAGCAAAGTTAAAATTTATTTCCTTATTTTCCTGCCTTTAATAGCATTTTAAGATGGCACTAGAGAGTGGTGACACTATACAACACTCCTCACTGTATTTTGGAACAAGATATATGTGACAAAAAATAAATCACACAATAAAAGTGGGGATGCTCACTTCTAATCACACAGTGTTTGGTACCATTAGCAACACCCCAGATATTGAAACTGTCCATGTTCATATGGTAAGTCCTGGATCAGGGTCAAAGAAGCAAGTAACATTTTTATCACTTAAGTGCCAGACACTGACCATCTCCAACAAAATGGCATCACCTGCCATTCACATTCAATTACACTACCATCACTGCCCATGTCCTGGGGGTTAAAATTAATATTCATCAAACTGAACTGAACAAACCATATGAATACTATAGCTGCAGGAAAAGATTAAAGTCTGGGAACTCTGCAGCAAATAACTTCTGTGTCAACAACACCAACACATCTTCCACAAGGCACATAGCAGAACAGTCTCCAATTGCCTTAGTAATTTTCACTCCGAACGACATTGAAGGGCATCGACACCATACATAAGACATAGGAGCATTCAGCCCATTGAGTCTGCTCCACTGATCACTGAGGTCAAAGCTGATTTTATAATCCTCAGCTCTCTTTCGTGTCTTTCCGTATAACTTTTGACTCCCTTACCAATTAAAACTCTGCCTATCTCCACCTTGAATATATTTAACAACCCAACATTGACAAACCTTTCGGTAAAGAATTCCACAGATTCAGTCCTCTGAGAGAAGAAATTCCTACTCATTTGAATTAAACGAATGACTCCTTATTCTGAGAGCATGCAGACTGCTTCTGGACTCTCCCATAAGAAGAAACAACTTTGCACTCTGTGAAGTCTAAGAATCTTGTGTCCATACCCATGATCAACCGAGTTAACTTTCTTTGGACTGTCTCGAATGCCAATGTATCTTTCCAGGACAAAGTAGCCCAGTTGATTAGCACCCTTTCCTTCAACTTCAACATTCACTCCCCATACAACTGATACACACTGACACCATACATAAGACATAGGAGCATTCAGCCCATTGAGTCTGCTCCACTGATCACTGAGGTCAAAGCTGATTTTATAATCCTCAGTTTGTATCACCTACAAGATACACTGCAACAAAACCAAACTTCCTTTGACAATAATTTCCATACCAAGGACCTCCCCTGTGCAGAAGGACAAGGGTAACAGATGCATATCAGCACCACTAGCTGTGAATGGCTAGCATCATCATGCTAGATGCCATACATTCCTGCACTGATCAACATCTTGGAACTCCCTTTCCAATAACACTGTGGATATACATTCACTCGATGAACTGCAGCAGTTGTAGGAGGCAGCTCACAAGTACCTTTGCAAGTAATAGTTAATGATCGGGAAGAATGCTAGTGTCCATGTTTTCGATGTCCCATGATATTTTTTCTAAAAGGCTTGCTGTGTTCTTCTCTTGTTGTTTTTATGCGTCATCCTAACTTTGTGCGCTCTGATTTGGAGATGCCGGTGTTGGATGGGGTGGACAAAGTTAAAAATCACAGACCACCAGGTTATAGTCCAACAGGTTTAATTGGAAGCACTAGCTTTTCGAGCGTCACTCCTTTATCAGGTGGTTGTGAAGGACACAATTGTAAGACACAGAATTTATAGCAAAAGTTTACAGTGTGATGTAACTGAAATTATACATGAAAAATACCTTGATTGTCTGTTGAGTCTCTCTAGGTATTGATCCTTTTGCCTGTGGAAACAGTTTCTCCTTCCTAAAGAAAAAAATACTTCCTACTGTTACGACACCCATAAACTAAACACCCAGAAAAGCTCACCTCTCTTCGTAATCTATTAAAATATGAATGCCAAAGAATTCCCAAATCCCACTATTTAAAGAAAATAACATCAACTTTTTTTTAAACTCTAAAAGTGAACATTAAGCAACAACTATCACAACCCCAAGCCCCCCTTTCTCTTAACTGCTTATTAACTGCCTATAACAATATGCTGTTCCAATAAGACACTTATTAAAATTACATCAGCTTAATTTCAAAACCACACAGCGGCTGTCATCTTCAATGTCAATCTTCTTCTGGCTGAAGATCTCCCTGGGACATCTTCTTCCTTTTTACTGTGAGTATGTTTCATATGAAAAGGTACCTTTGATAGAGAGTGTTTCCTAATTTCTTGGATCTGTCTCAATGGCAGTTGCTCTCTCTTTCTCTTTAGTTTTTAAAATGTCTGCATTTTTATATGCCCAATATCGGATCATCTCATTGAATTTATTATTTTGCCAACATTGAACTGTTCTGGGGAAAATCATCAGCCTCAGAGTCAGAGTTGGGGTTCAACAACAGAGTTTATTGTACAAGGAAATACCGGAGCTCCAGGGAGGGAAAGACACCAACAGCACAATGGTCAGCTGCAAGTCTTCTCTCCACCCAGAGCGCATGTCAAGATACTTTTATACATTTTATAATACAATAGGTCAGTGATGAGGTTATTATCTTTGTAACATAGTTTGTTTATTGTAAACATTGCAGAATCGTTGCTAGTTTCGGTGCAGTCATTGTCAGTTCCAGTGCAGACTTGTCCAAGACATTGGTTTGGCCACATTTAGAATACTATGTACAGTTCTGGTCAATGCATTACCAAAAGGATGTGGAGAGGGAGCAGAGAAGGTTTGCAAGGATGTTGCCTGGTATGGAAGGTGCTAGCTATGAAGAGAGATTGAGCAGGTTAGGATTGTTTTCATTAGAAAAAAGGAGATTGAGGGGGGACCTGATTGAGGTCTACAAAATCATGAAGGGTATAGACAGGGTGGATAGAGACAAGCTTTTTCCCAGGGTGAAGGATTCAATAACGAGAGGTCACGCTTTCAAGGTAAGAGGTGAAAAGTTTAAGGGGGTTACGCATGGCAAGTACTTTACACAGAGGGTGGTAGTGCCTGGAACACGTTGCCAGCAGAAGTAGTAGAGGCAGGCACAGTAGATTCATTTAAGATGCGTCTGGACAGATGCATGAGTAGGTGGGAAACAGAGGGATACAGATGCTTAGGAATTGGGCGACAGGTTTAGACAGTGGATTTGGATCGACTCAGGTTTGAAGGGCCGAAGGGCCTCTTCCTGGGCTATAAATTTTCTTTGTTCTTTGTTAATTTCAGCGCGGTCATTGTCAATTTCAATACCGACATTGTCAATTTCAATGTCTGCGCAGAAGTCCATTGCTGCAGTAATGGGCGCTAATCACTCTTCCTTGCAAGGACAATTACTGCAGCCCTGGCTATTAGCTCTTTGTATGGAGTCGGTATCAGACTGTTAGCACTTCTATTAAAAGTATTGTCTGGACTCAGCGGGCAGTATACGGTACTCATGTCTATTCTGTTCCCCATCTGCCTTGAACTAATCAACTAGATTGTGAGTGTATTGTGCTGGCATCCAGGTGGCCCCAGGCAGTATCTGTGTTTGCTCTGCTGTCTCTGTTCATGTTGTGGTTCAGCGGCCATCTTGTGTGTCAAGTGGCCAATTTATGGCTCAGCGGCCACCTTGTGTATCCACGTGCCTAGTGTCACCTTGCCCCGTGTCATCTCTCACTGCAAAACCAAATTTGATTGGGTTTTATTATCCTGGAGCATATTTGAAACTGATTGGTTAAATTTGAATTGTTGTCAAAACAGCAACCAAAATCAAGTATCCATTTCATAGCTAAATGTTACATATTTTCAATTTTCCAGTACATTGTGGCACTGCCATCTAGTCATATACACAGGTGCTTGCAAGCTCTCAGTTCAGAATAGCATTCTCTCTCTCAAAGGTAAAGCACCCACCTTCAACTTCATAACACTACATTTGAATACATTTACTAAGTCTCACATTAATCTTCTCTTCTATAAAGAAGCAATCCCAGTTCGTCTTTCCTCTGCACATGACGAGGTCCATCATTTGCATTGTACCTCATTTCACATGTCCGCACTTTTATCAGTTTGAAACTACATGTCTCAAACTTGAGATTTATTCCAAGCCCTACTGCCTCACTTCTGGACTAAACTACAAGATCTATGAAAATAGCATTCCAATAAATGGGAGCAATCATTACAATGGTTGAGGGACCTGGCATTGTTACGCAGCAACGTGAAGACAAATTTCCAATCAACAATACGTTCATTATTTTCTGATAGAACTTTATTCCTTTTCATGAAAGATTAATATCTGACTGTGGTCATTTTGCTTCCTACTGTGAAATTTGGTAGAGTAATTGTAAATTGGGAGACAGGAAGTTTGAATTTGGTGGTTGTAAAATGCTCATGGGGAAAAGCATAGTGTGTTCCTTGAAAATATGGTGCCTTTTCTGTGCTTAGAGATTAAAATGGATGTCAATGAACAGCAGCTTGAGATTGCAATCAGAGAGCCCAAACTGAAACATTTGTATTGAAAGCTGTACAGTTAGTAGGTCAAGCAGCAGTTTTTGCCAAGACAATAGACTTCTGCATTTAGCCAAATTGAACTAGATATCTAGATACCAAAAACCTATTAAATTTAAATATGATGGCTTTGACAACATAGGACCAATCCCATTGTAAGGAATATTGAAATGTCATCATGGGTGTAAAAGAAGGGGACAAGGATGCCAGAGCTTGCTGCCATCTGTCACAGCTAACGGCTCTCAGCTCTTGAGAGAGAATCATAGAACATAGAACATAGAAGAATACAGCGCAGTGCAGGCCCTTTGGCCCTCGATGTTGCGCCGATCCAAGCCCACCTAACCTACACAAGCCCACTATCCTCCATATGCCTATCCAATGCCCGCTTAAATGCCCATAAAGAGGGAGAGTCCACGACTGCTACTGGCAGTGCATTCCATGAACTCACGACTCGCTGAGTAAAGAACCTACCCCTAACATCTGTCCTATACCTACCACCACTTAATTTAAAGCTATGTCCCCTCGTAATAACTGACTCCATACGTGGAAAACAGTTCTCATGGTCAACCCTATCTAAACCCCTAATCATCTTGTACACCTCATGTGGGAAATTGGGAGAAAATGAGGATTGCCCCTGGGATGTATGGGCTAGTTGGATTAGCCATGGGAAGTGTAGGGTTAAGGATAGATTAGATTAGATTACGGCGTGGAAACATGCCCTTCGGCCCAATGTGTACATGGACACCAAGATCCCTCTGCTCATCCACACTACCAAGTATCCGACCGTTAGCCCAGTACCCCATCTTTTTGTTACTCTTACCAAAGTGAATCACCTCACACTTAGCTACATTGAACTCCATTTGCCACCTTTCAGCCCAATTCTACAGCTTATCTATATCCCGCTGTAACCTTCCACATCCTTCCTCACTGTCAACAACTCCACCGACTTTCGTATCATCCGCAAACTTGCTCACCCAACCTTCTAGCCCCTTCTCCAGGTCATTTATAAAAATTACAAACAGCAATGGTCCCAAAACAAATCCTTGCGGAACACCGCTAGTAACGACACTCCAAGATGAACCTTTACCATCAACTTCTACCCTCTGTCGTCTTCCAGCCAGCCAATTCCTAATCCAAGCCTCCAACTCACCCTCAATGCCATACCTCTGTATTTTTTGAAGTAGCCTACCATGGGGAACCTTATCAAACGCCTTACTAAAATCCATATACACCACATCTACCGCTTTCCCCTCATCAACCTCCTTAGTCACCTTCTCAAAGAATTCAATAAGGTTTGTGAGGCACGACCTGCCCTTCACAAAACCATGCTGACTATCCTTGATCACATTATTCCTATCCAGATGTGCATAAATCCTATCCCTTACAATTCTCTGTAAGACAATCACTGGCTCTCACGACCTCGTCTCTGTCTTAGAGAAAGCACCATCTAAATAACAATGGTACCAACAACAGAGAAGGCTTCCTGTCAGAAAAATCAATGAAGAAGGTGTTCCTGACAGAAGAATCAACACAGATGGCACAGAACATTCCAGAACACATAACTTGGCTATGATGATTTCAAGAGACTAAATTCTGTTTTTCTTTCTTTATGAGTGGGATTTATATTTATTGGAACAGTATAACATTAGAATCTTGTTTTATTTGGAAACAGTAGTTAGAAGGGATTTATTCGGTTTGTTAATTGTTTAGTTAATTTGCTCAGTGTTAGAGTCCAAACATGTGGTGCTGGAAAAGCACTGCAGGTCAGGCAATGTCTGAGGAACAGGAGAGTTGACGTTTCAGGCGTAAGCCCTTCATCAGTTCACTGTTAGAGTTAGATAAATAAATTGTTACTTGCTGATTTGAGTGAGTGCCAGGAATTTTTTTAACCACTAGAAGTTACTGGGAAGCAGGTTACACCACTTTTCACATTCCTTTTACAGATTATAGGGTGGAGGTGCTCCTGTTTGGGTGTTTCAGTTTTAGTTCTCAGAGGGGTGTCAACCTCTGTTTTATAACACTTCCCATGTGGCTGAATCAAAAAAACATTCACACTCTCAGTAAACAGCTTATTATCAATGAACTTGGTTTTGCCAATCAATCTTCCAAGCCCATAACATTGCTCCAGAAAATTACAGAAGGAACCTCTGCACTTTTCCAGTGTCACATGCATACAAATACCTAGATGGCCTAACTCTCACTCATGGACAATAAAGGTAGAACAAGAACTAATGACAAGAGGTTTATAAAATCATAAGGGGTATGGATAAGGTGAATGGCAGGCGTCTTTTCCCTAGGATGGGAGATTCTAAGACTAGGGGTCATAATTTTAAGGTGAGGAGAAAGATTTAAAAAAGATATTTTACGTGTGGAATCAACTTCCAGAGAAAGTGGTGGATACAGGTACAGACACAATATTTAAAAGATATTTGGATAGTTACTGCAATACGAAATGTTTTGAGGGAGATGGGCCAAGTGCAGGCAGGTGAGACTAGTTTGTTTTGGGATTATTAGATTAGATTACTTTACAGTGTGAAAACAGGCCCTTCGGCCCAACAAGTCCACACTGAAGCGCAACACACCCATACCCCTCACCTAACACTACAGACAATTTAGCATGGCCAATTCACCAGGCGTGCACATCTTTGGACTGTGGGAGGAAACCGGAGCACCCGGAGGAAACCCACGCAGACACGGGAAGAATGTGCAAACTCCACACAGTCAGTCGCCTGAGGCGGGAATTGAACCGGGGTCTCTGGCGCCGTGAGGCAGCAGTGCGAGCCACCGTGCCGCCCACCGTGCTGCCTGTATCAAGGCAGGTATCATTCTGGGTTCTAACTTGTGCAGTTGTTACCATTGGATGGGATCAATGTAGTGCAGCCAACAGATAGATGCCAATCAAGAGTAATTAGTTACAGGTTCCGATGAATTGCACTATACAGTACCATACATCAGGTCAGAACTCACTTGGACTATGCTATCGCTTGTGTTAGGCTTGCCCAAAATGTCGATTCTCCTTCTCCTTTAATGCTACCTGACCTGCTGCACTTTTCCAGCAACACATTTTTAAGCTCTGATCTCCAGCATCTGCAGTCCTCACTTTCTCCAATTATTTTTGTTTGATTATTTTTTACTGGTATTTTTGGTGGTTTGCCCTTAACCCTGTTTTATTCCATAGGCCCCATTGTTTCTGTTGCACGATTTTCTACAACACTGGGTCTCATGGGAATTCAACTATGGCATTATAGGAGAACTACCTGTACAGTGGACACTGAAGAACATTATCGAAGATTACAAAGGGATCTTGTTCAAATGGACCAATGGGCTGAGGAATGGCAGATAGAGTTTAATTTTGACTAGTGACTATCAGTCCAATGTTGTTCAGGTAATTGAAATGATTTCACCTTGTACAGTCACACTGCATGCCGAGTGAATTGTCATCAAGTCATACAGCATGGAAATTTACCCTTCAATCGAACCAGTGAATTCTGACCATATGAGATATGCATTCACAACTCCAGTAAGAGACATGTTCCTGCCAGGATAGACTTCATTTCTTATTCGTCAAAATTTGAGCGTGTACAGTCTCAGTTTTCCCAGTCCATGTAATGAACATATATTATTTCATAAGACTTCCTCATTAATAGCCCAGTTCAGAACAGATTTTGCAAGAGTGGTAAGGAATGCACCTTCTCCAGGCACTTGCTCTTCAGCAGCTTCAGTAGAATAAGTCTTGCAAGACCTTTTTATTGTCTAAGGGTTACTGTATAAAGAATGCAGGACAGCTGGCCTGTCCAACTGTGGTAGCCTCAGTGGGTCACAGCAGATGCAGTTCATTGGAACTGAACAGAAAGCAGCAGATAAAAATGGGAAGGTTGAGATGTATGGGCGGGGAATCTAAATTAAAGAACATGGTTGCTTAGTGTGGTAGGCAAGAGGAAAACAGAGTAGATTAACAACGATACTGGCAAGGATAATGAAGAAATGTGGGAGTGTGCATTAAGATAAGGGCACTGGAGTGTTGAAGTGTATTGTTGACGATGAAGTAGAGATGAATGAGACAAGGAGCAGAAGCAGGGTAAGACTGGGCTTGGGGAGCTGGGTAAGTGCAAAATTTAGGGAGAAGATCAGGAAGGTGAAGGGAAATAATGAATGGGGCCACAGGTGACCGAGAGAGATTGAAGCATGTTAGAGAAACCAGAGGATAACAGAAACCCAGCTATGGGCATGAGGAAGAATTGCAGTGGGGAGGGGATTGAGGAAGGAATTAGAAACATAAAAAATGAGGAGGAGCAGGCCATTCTGCCCTTTGAGCATGCTCTGCCATTGAATATAATCATGGCTGATGATACAACTCAGTTCCCTACCTTGCTTTCTCCCCATACCCTTGGTCCGTTTAGCCCTAAGAGTTAACTTCCTTGAAAACATTCAACATTTGACCTCAACTGCTTTCTGCAGTAGTGAATTCAACAGGCTCATCACTCACTGGATGAAGAAATTTCTCATTTCAGTCCTAAATGGCCTATATTCTTAGACTGTGCCCCCTAGTTCTGGACTCCCCATTCATCAGGAATATTGTTCTTGGGTTTACCCTGTCCATTCATCATCATAGAATAATAGAATGCTAGAATCCCTGCAGTGTGGAAACAGGCCATTTGGCCCCACAGGTCCACACTGACCCTCCAAAGAGAATCCCACCCAGACCTATTCGCCTATAACTCTGCATTTCCCCTGACTAACCTACACATCTCTGAACACTATGGGCAACTTAACTTTGGCTAATTCACCTGACCTACACATCTTTGGACTGTGGGAGGAAACCAGAGCATCTGGAAGAAACCCACCCAGACACGGGGAGAATGTGCAAAGTTTACACAGTCACCAGAGGGTGGAATCGAACCCAGGTCCCTGGCGCTGAGTCACTGTGTCACTGTGCCACCCACAGTCCTGTTAGAATTTTCCATGAGATCCCCCTCATTCATTAAACTCCAGTCAATATATTCCTAACCAATCCAGGTTCTCATCATACAGCATTCCTGCCATTCCAGGAATCAGTCTGGAAAATATTTGTTGCACTGCCTCCACTGCCAGAACATTTTCCTTCAGATGGGGAGACGAAAACTGCACACAATACTCCAGGTATGGTCTCATCAAGGCCCTGTAAGTCTGCAGCAAGACATCTCTGCTCCTGAATTTGGAAGAAAAACATATGGATACCTTTGGAGAAAGTGAGGACTGCAGATGCTGGAGATCAGAACTTAAAAATGTGTTGCTGGAAAAGCGCAGCAGGTCAGGCAGCATCAAAGGAGCAGGAGAATCGACGTTTCGGGCATAAACCCTTCTTCAGGAAAGTATGGATACCTTTGTCAGGTTCATTTAGAGCTCCTGCTGAGAGTGCCATAGAAATCAGAGGGTGTGTGCACTGTTTGCATGAGATCTTACACAGCTCAAGCTCCCAAAATGTGTGAAGCAAAACAAAATACAAAAACCACATTGAAGCATTAACTATGTGCTTGTGCAATGCAAATCACTTTAGATGAACATTTGATGACACTCAGTGCAAAGACCAACTGTGGCTGAGAGGCATTCCCACCCTGTAGGGAGCCTTTCATTCTAACATTTAGAGTTGAGGCTTCTTTGTTTGGCATTCAATTAAAGAATTTTAGGGACATAGATCCAATGACCTCTAACACTCAGTTTCTGGCTCAGAGCATTAGTCAGGAATTATGGGAGTGTGTGGGCTTCAGATGTATTCCTCAAACCATACATTTCTGGTGCAAGGTGGTAGCAGAGTAACAGGACTGTGGCGGCCCATCCGCTCCCGTTTGCTTTGCTGCTTGATTTTACTTTTGCTTCTGCTCTTTTCTTTCACTTTATTTTCCTTTTCATCGGCTGTTTCCTTCTTTTCTGTGGCATTTATTGGCAACACCGCTGCGGTAGTGAGAGTGGGCAAGCGTGGCCTCTCTTGGCGAAAAGAGGTGGCAGTGGTGAGGACATTCTCCCCATGTTCAGAGCCAGAGGCATCAATAGCAAGGTAAGGGTGGCAGCAAAGCTTCTTCAGCAATCAGGTGTGGCAATGCCGGCAGCAGTGTTCTCTTCAAGATAGCAGCACCGGCAAGGTAACATCTGAGGCTGAAATGGGACTTGTGGCCTGGCGGCAGACTGGCCTTGTAGCAGAGCCAAGGGACTCTTGGTTGTGGGATAGTGTGGGTTCAGTGATAAAGACATGGTGCTTAAAATGGGGTGACTTCTGCATCGGTGGTTCTAGTGTAAACAGAGATGAGGCAGTGGAGGTCTCCCTTGTGGCTAGAGGCCTGCATGGACTAGTTGGGAAAGACCTTTATTCTGAACTTTTTCTGTAACTCGATACCTTTGTATCTAAGATGGCGCTATAATATGGTGACAGTAAACTTTTCACCAAACTGATTTGAGTACATGACAATAAAGCTAATTCATTCAAATTCAATGTGCAAAGGGCAATCATCTATTGAATAAACTTGAGGATTTACACAATTCAGTACGCAGTGACACCACACAGATCACACATGCTGTTGAAGTTAATGCAGCTAAAGTTAGTTCTTCCACAATGTCATGTTCCTTACAGAGAGGGCACACCAGAGCTTGGTAGATTATTCTTGCAGCCAGGTCCTCTTATGCCTTTAAAGTTACTGACCTCTGCAGCTATTTCAGTCCAGTCTGGCTTTAGTTAAAAAATTACACAACACCAGGTTATAGTCCAACAGGTTTATTTGGAAGCACTAGCTTTCAGAGGACTGCTCCTTCATCAGGTGGCTGAAAGCTAGTGCTTCCAAATAAACCTGTTGGAGTATAACCCAGTGTTGTGTGATTTTTAACTTTGTCCACCCGAGTCCAACACCAGCTCCTCCACATCAGTCTGGCATTGTCAGTTAGGAGAATCTCCTGTTGCCATCCCTAAGAAACAGAATGTCCTCTCTGTCCCTGACAGCTTGAAGGAGAACCTTCACCATCATTGGCATTACTGAACCATGTGGCCACTTTTCTGTGCGGTCACTGATATCTCCACAGGTGAGTGGGGTGGCCAATACAGGTTGGTGATGCTCCTGGCTTGCAGAGGGTGAAATTCTATCCAAGTATTTTTTCGAATATGGTATCCAGAGGTTGGAAGTCCTGGTGGTGATGAGACCATCCTTCCTAATGAAATTCAGCCTTCTACTGAAGAAAAAAAAATCAAGAAACATGAATCTGATCAACCCTCAAGCAGAAGAAATGCGTGCTTTTATGATCAATACAAAACTTCGAAGATTCTGTCCAAAGCTGAAAGAGTTTTCAGCCCGGAGTGCTCAATGGACAGTCTTGAGTTTCCCAGTATCACAGATGCCAGTCTTCAACCAACTTGATTCAATCCTCATTTGCAATCATTAGCAACAGAGTCTGCCCACAGACACTCGGCTTCAGTTTTACCCTCAACTCAACATTTCGGCCATAAGCCCTTTATCAGGAACATCAAGTCTCCTGCTCCTCGGATACTGCCTGACCTGCTGTTCCTTTCCAGTGCCACCTTTTTCAACTCTGATTCTCCAGCATCCACATCCTCACTTTTTACAAAAACACCTAACAGACTTGACTAAACATGAACACAATAGCAGACCTTGAGAGGAAAGGCGATTGCTCTTGATGCGAGTGAAGACTTGACTGAGCGCTACATTAAGGAACTCTTTAGTAAATTGGAAGTCAGGGCCTTTCCCTCCATGTCATCTTGATATAGAAATATATCACCTTTTCTTCATCACTTTCAGGGCCAAATCTTGGAACGCCCTACAGCACTTGGATAGTTGGAGACAGCAGAGATTGCTAGGTAAGATCAGTAAAACTATTAATGAAGTATTGATGGTCACCATAAAGGAATTTAGGACAGTTTTATTGTTTTGTAACCAAGTCAGTTTGGTAGTATTCTTCAAAAATACATGATAACAGAACTAGTTTTACATCAATACTGACAAACTAATAGAATCAATTATCAATCTAGAGGATTTCCTCTGTGCAATCATCTGTTAAAGGGTGTTTTCAAAGGTTGATATCCCATCTGCTCTTCCACGTTAAATACTGTTCCACATTAAAGACTGATTTCATGAAGCTAGTGGACCCGTGTTATAAAGTATGCAAAGCCATTGTGGATCCAGACATGCTTATTCCCACTGGGACGTAAAAACACACCTCCACAGAAGGAGAATCAGAGTGAAAATCCAAAGATTGATTGATCAAAATTGATGATAGAGAACTATTCTTGTCACATGCACAATTGAAAATTTGTTAAAAGGCATACAATCAGAATGCTTTCCATGAAAGAGGTGGCAACTTAAATTCAGGAATACTGATCTGAAAAGAACTGGATGTGAATTAGGATTTCCCTGGATAGGAGGGAGCAACAGAATAGTGGAAATATGCTGATTAGAATTATTCTTAAGCTGTAGCAGTATTTGGATTCAGAAAAAAAAAAACAAAATGTGACTAATTTCAGTTGATCCCAAGTTGGGAAACAGTCAAATCTAAGACATCATGCATTGACATGAAGACAAAGTTTACAGGTGGGCTGAACTATGTAAATGAAATTCAATGTACAGAACTGTAAGATGTTGCAATGTACAGAACTGTACATAGACATTGCTAACTTGACTTATGGATCAGGAGAAAAGCCGAGAAGTAATAGAAGACTTTTTACATCTTATAACAATGACATTGATTGATTCTGATAGCACATGTTTCATTGCCAAATGTAAGTCTAAAGCTCTTGTGAAACTATCCACCAAAAGAAATATAAACTATAGAAATCAAAATGTTTCAAATTCAGTCCATGCTCTTAACTGTATCTGGCGTCTAGCCAGTGTTGCCTGGAAGACACCAGGACTGTGGAATTTGCTGAAATTAATGTGGTTCTAGATGCATATTATATCACACAATGAGTGCAGCTTAGAAACAAGCCATTTGGCCCATTGAGTCTACACCAGTGATCCAAAGAGCATTGCAGCCAGGCTCAATTTCCCCCCTACCCTATCCCTGTGTTTCTAATGGCTAACCCACCTAGCCTGCACAGCCCTGGACACTATGTGGCAATTTAGCATGGCCAATTCACCTAACTGGACATCTTTGAACTGTGGTAGGAAACCAGAGCACTCAGAGGAAACCAACACAGACATGGGAAGAACGTGCCACACTCCACTCAGATAGTCACTCAAGGATGAAATCAAATCCGGGTTCCTGGCACTGTGAGGCAACAGTGCTAACCATTGAGTCACCATGCTGCCCGTGCTATTATGGCACAACTAAAATGAGGTTGCACTGACAGTTGCATTCCACCAAAGAAAACAGTTATGTGGGTGGCACGGTGGCACAGTGGTTAGCACTGCTGCCTCACAGCGCCTGAGACCAGGGTTCAATTCCCGCCTCAGGCGACTGACTGTGTGGAGTTTGCACATTCTCCCCATGTCCACGTGGGTTTCCTCCGGGTGCTCCGGTTTCCTCCCACAATCCAAAGATGTGCAGGTCAGGTGAATTGGCCATGCTAAATTGCCCGTAGTGTTAGGTAAGGGGTAAATGTAGGGGTATGGGTGAGTTGCGCTTCGGTGGGTCGGTGTGGACATGTTGGGCCGAAGGGCCTGTTTCCACACTGTAATGTAATGTAATGTAATCTAATATAAGTCAAACTATTGCAGATGACATTCTTAAGTTAAAGATTGCATGGGGAGGGGCAGGAGCAACAGGCAGGCATGAGAGAAGAATGGCTCTCAGGGTCCAGAGGTTGCAGTAATACAGCAAATCATGGAGGAGAAGTTGGCAGCTGCCATTAGAGAGACAAATCCAACGATGTCAGAGGCCCACCCCTGCAGTCATCAGCCAGTCTTTGGTCCTCAGGACCGAAGCCATGGTGACAAGGGGAACAGAGAATCTGGTATGCACTGCAAGAAACCCCCACCCCACTCTCACAGGGCAGTGCCAAGAGAAACCGCAAACAGGCCCCTCAGAAACCTCCTCTCAGGACACTGCAGAAGTGGAAAAGCTCTGCATCTCCAATCTGCAGCACACCCCAACCCTTCCACATTCATCTGGCAAGAAGACCCTCAGCATGTCTGGACTATCTGGATACAAACACCACACTACAGACTTGGCTGTCCAAATCTCCAAGGCAAACAGGCTCCACTGCCAGGAAGCACCTGCACCTCTGACTGCTAGCTGTACATTTTTCAAACCATGTTAGCCCTTAACCTCCCCCTCCACAATGGAACTATGGGACTCACTGTACCCGAATCCCTGCATGGACTTTGGCAAGGACTACTCCCTGAAATTTTGAGACATGGCTGCTTATAGTATGTTTGCAGCTTAAGCTATTGGCAGGTGATGCAGTGTGAGATAAAACAAGATAAAATGCCCCCTTGCTGAGCAGCAATGCAAGCTGCCTCATTATGAGTATAGTCATGACAAGGCAAGGCATGGATGTTGCAAACATGCAGGTATGTGCTAAGTGAGTAAATACTGAAAGAGCAAACAAATACCCGAGAAGGAGCCTGATCCAATCGGAGAGTTCAATGCTCCTCCCTGTGTGCAGAGAGGCCTTGCACCAGTATTTCAATGCTAGCTGTCAATCTGCCCTGCAATGCAAAATTGTGTTTCCAGAGAGCACTGCCAGCACATTGGAGAGGAGCTGAGGTAGTCATGAAGGGTTGGCAGATCTTGGACGCCAGGTCCATGAATGAGGGGTATGTGCAGTGGTCCCCATGAACCCTGGATGTTCGGAGAAAATGCAAGGTGAGTTCACCAGGTACCTATTCTGGTTTCTCAATTGTTGGAACTGGGATAAAGTGGGGGGGGGGGGAAGGGAAATGAGGAAACTGGTGAAATCCACATTGATGACATGGGGTTGAAGGGTCTCGAGGTGGAAGATGAGGCATTCTTCCTCCAGGCATTTGATGGTTAGGGAGTGGCGACAGAGGAGGCCCAGGATCTGCATATCCTTAGCGGAGTGGGATAGGGAGTTGAAGTGTTCAGGCACAGGGCAGTGCGATTGGTTGGCACGTATGTTCTCTGAAGCGCTCTGTAAGTAGGCATCCAGTCTCCCCACTGTAGAGGAGACCGTATCGGGAGCAACTGATACAGTAAATGACTTGTGGAAGTGCTGGTAAAACTGCAGGAATTGCAAAACCTGACACCGCACCTCCCCAACATCTCCAACCAAGGCCCCAAAGAAACCTTCCAAGTCCATCAAAGTTTTATCTGCACTTCCACATGTCATTTACTGCATCAGTTGCTCCCGATGTGGCACCGCCTTCCTGACCTGCAGTCTTCTTCTTGACCTCTCCGCCTCCATCCTACTCCGACCTATCACCCTCACCTTGACCTCTTTCCACCTATCACATTTCCAACGCCCCTCCTCCAAGTCCCTCCTCCCTACCTTTTATCTTCTCCTGCTGAACACTCTCTGCTCATTCCTGAAGAAGGGCCTGTGCCCGAAACGTCGAATCTCCTGTTCCCTGGATGCTGCCTGACCTGCTGTGCTGTTCCAGCAATAAAGTTTCAACTTTGATAGGACCCACCCTCTCCTTTTTCAACATGATGTAGAGGTGCTAGTATTGATGTTACCTGACGAAAGAACAGTGCTCCAAAAGCTTGTGATTTGAAATGTACCTGTTGGACTAAAACCTGATGTCATGTGACTTCTGACCTTTTTCTGGATATTGCGCTAATGCTAATGATGCTTAGTAGACCTGCGGTGAAAAGCGGTTTCCACACAGGTTTCTCTACAAGGGACAGCTGGTATGGCACAGTCTAACTATATGGAGTGACGTTGTGACCAGACCCATTCTTAGGATCACAAGGGACACCAGAATGTCAGGCAGCATCTAGGGAACAGGAGAATCGACGTTTC
>NC_057734.1:52810049-52853383 GCF_004010195.1 Chiloscyllium plagiosum
GGTACGGCGTGAAAGGAAGAAGCGGAGGGCTTTGAGTCCTTCGTGATGGGGGATGGAGGTGTACAGGGACTGGATGTCCATGGTGAAGATAAGGCGTTGGGGACCGGGGAAGCGAAAATCATGGAGGAGGTGGAGGGCGTGGGTGATGTCTCGAACGTAGGTGAGGAGTTCTTGGACTAAGGGGGACAGGACCGTGTCGAGGTATGCAGAGATGAGTTCGGTGGGGCAGGAGCAGGCTGAGACAATGGGTCGGCCGGGGCAGTCAGGTTTGTGGAACCTTCTTTGCACCCTCTCCAAAGCTTCTGTACCTTTTCTATAGTAGGGCGACTAAAACTGGACACAATATTCCAAATGTGGTCTCACCAGGGACTTGTAGAGCTGTAGCAAAACCTCACGGATCTTAACTCGATCCCCCTGTTAATGAAAGCCAAAACACCATATGCTTTTTTAACAATCCTATCCACTTGGGTGGCAACTTTGAGGGATCTATACTGCACAGGAGAAAGTGAGGTCTGCAGACGCTGGAGATCAAAGCTGAAACTTTATTGCTGGAACAGCACAGCAGGTCAGGCAGCATCTAGGGAACAGAAGATTCGACGTTTCGGGCACATGCCCTTCCTCAGGAATGACTGAGGAAGGGCATGTGCCCGAAACGTCGAATCTTCTGTTCCCTAGATGCTGCCTGACCTGCTGTGCTGTTCCAGCAATAAAGTTTCAGCAATCATCTATACTGCACACCCAGATCCCTCTGTTCCTCCACACTGCCAAGAATCCTGTCTTTAATCCTACATTAAGCATTCGAGTTCGACCTCCCAAAGTGCATCACTTCGCACTTATCTAGGTTGAACTCCATCTCCCATTTCTCAGCCCAGCTCTGTATCCTGTCTATGTTGTGCTGCAGTCTGCAGTAGCCCTCTATACTATCGACGACACCTCCAACCATTGTGTCATCCGCAAATTTACTAACTCAACCCTCAATCTCCTCATCCAAGTCATTGATAAAAACTACAAAGAGCAGAGGCCCAAGAACAAAGCCCTGCGGGGCCCCACTGAACACTGACCTCCAGGCAGAATACTTTTCACGGAGAAATAGGACATCTACTCACAGAGCGCTTCAGAGAATATCTCCGGGACACCCGCACCAACCAACCCTACCATCCCATGGCCAAATACTTCAACTCCTCCTCCCACTCTACATAGGACATACAGGTCTTGGACCTCCTCCATCATCACTCCCTAACCACCCGATGCCTGGAGGAAGAATGCCTCATGTTCCGCCTCAGGACCCTCCAAACCCATAGCATCAATGTAGATGTCACCAGTATCTTCATTTCCCCTTCCCCCACCTTATCTCAGTTCCAACCTTCCAATTCTGCACCAGCCTCATGACCTGTCCTACCTGTCCATCTTCTTCCCATCTATCACCATTACCCTCCTCCCCAATCTACCACCATTACCCCCACCTTCATTTACCTATCGGAGACTCAGCCACCTTCCCCCAGCTCCACCCCCCCTCCCCTCACAGCCTCATTTCTGATGAAGGGTTTTTGCCAGAAACGTCGATTTTCCTGCTCCTTGGATTCTGCCTGACCTACTGTGCTTTTCCAGCACCCCACTCTCGATTCTAATCACCACTATCTGTAGTCCTCACTTTTGCCCTATCATTGAGGAAGTGTGAAAAGACCACAAAGTTGTCTTTGAAAAGAATCAAATGATAAAATGATGCAATACAAGACTCAAGTCCAGGCTAATGATAATGTTCAGTTGACACTTTGCTGGTCATAGGCATATCTGGAAACATGAAGCCGATGACTGGGTTGATTAGAAAGAGCAATATGAGGGAATGACTTCTTTGAGTTAGAAGAAAAAGAGCACCTTGTTTTATTTGATAGCTATAGCAAGCAAATAAACATTGAGAATCTATTCCTAAAAGCACAAGTGCCAAGACATATAGACTATCCATAGTTAGTTTGCAATTTATGGGTCAGAAGTTTCAGATTATGTTGATGCTTGGTTTGTCATATTGCATACTAGGAAATGATGTACATTTACCAAAATTGGAGGTGTAGTGGACGGCGAAGAAGGTTACCTCAGAGTATAATGGTATCTTGATCAGATAGGCCAATGACCTAAGGAGTGGCAGATGGGAGTTTAATTTAGATAAATGGAAAGGCAAATCAGAGCAGGGCTTATACACTTAATAGTAAGATCCTGGGAGTGTTGCTGAACAAAGAGAGCTTGGAGTGCAGGTTCATAGCTCCTTGACAGTGGAATCGCAGTCAGATAGGATAGTGAAGACAGTGTTTGGTATGCTTTTCTTTATTGGACAGAGCATTGATGTGGATTTTCATGTTCCAGCTATACAGAACTTTGATTAGGCCACTTTTGGAATATTGTTTGCAATTCTGGTCTCCCTCCTTTCAGAACCACCGTAGCTCAGTGATTAGCACTGCTGCCTCCCAGTACCAGGGTCCTGGGTTTGATTCCAGCCTGTGTGTGAAGTTTGCATATTCACCCCGTGTCTGCGTGGGTTTCCTCCCACAGTACAAAAATGTGCAGGTTAGGTGAATTGGCCATGCTAAATTGCTCATAGTGTTAGGTGTTGGGGTACATTTAGGGGAATGGGTCTGGGTGGGTTGTTCTTCGGGGTGGACTTGTTGGGCCGAAGGGCCTGTTTCCCCACTGTAATTAATCTAATCTAATCTAAATCTAATCTAAACTTGAAAGTGTTCAGAAAAGATTTACAAGGGTATTGCCATGGTTGGAGGATTTGAGCTCAAGGGAGAGGCTGAAGAGGCTGGGTTGCTTTGCCTGGAATGTTGGAGGCTGAGAGGTGACGTTATAGAAGTTTATAACTTCATGAGGGGTGTGGATACGGTAAACAGACAAGGTCTTTTCCCTGGGGTGGGTGAGTCCAGAATGAGAGGGCATAGCTTTAGGGTGAGAGGGTAACAATTTAAAAGGGACCTAAGGGACAACCTTTTCAAGCAGAGGGTGGTGCGTGTATGGAATGAGCTGCCAGAGGAAGTGGTGGAGGCTGGTATAATTACAACATATAAAAGGCATCTGGATGGATATATGAATAGGAAGGGTTTAGAGGGATATGGGCCAAGTGCTGGCAAATGGGACTAGGTTAGGTTAGGATATCTGGTTGGCATGGATGAGTTGGACTAAAGGGTCTGTTTCCATGCTGTACATTTCTAGGACTCTATGATTCTACATTTAAATATATAAATTGCAGTTTGAAGTGGTGCAAGAGTGTAGCACATTAAAAGAATTGAGCTTATTGCTCTTTTGTGTATATCTGTGTCCTCTTTGTACACATTCCCAACATAAAATAAATACAATAATGACAATCTTCCACTGGACAGATCTAAATGCATGGGGTAAACAATTTTCTGCTGTGGATTCTGTAATATCCCAAACTTATTTTCTTCCTGACTTTCACTTTACCCTGATGAGATGTATCCTGGTATATTAGGAAGAGGTAGCTACATATTCATTGACAGTGAGTCTTCCAAGATCCCTGAGATTCTGGAAAAGTCCCACAGGACTGGAAAATCACCAGCTGTCTTTATTTGAAAACGGGAAGGAGACAAAAATACAATAACTACAACCCAGTTGCATTAATATTTGTAATTAGGAAAATATTTGAGTCTACAATACAGAATATAATAGCAGAGCATTTAAAAATACATCATATGAACAAGCAATCAGAATGGCTTTGCAAAGGGAAAAGCATGCCTGATAAATTCACCCGAATTCTTGAAGATGTAACAGGCAATATAGATAAGAGAGAAATAGTGGATGAAATAGAACCCCCCATTCATAAATCATATAAAACTAGCATACAAGTTCATCAAGTAATAGCAAAAGCAAACAGACCAGTGGACACTATTCCAAAGGAAATGGAATATAAAAATAAAAGTAAGCAATTCTTGCTAAGACTATATAATATAGGGTCACAGAGTCATACAGCATAGAGACAGGCCCCTCAGCCCAAACTGGTCTATGCTGACCAAAATGTTTATCCACGCTAACCCCATTTCCCTGCACTTGGCCCATTACCTTCTAAACCTTTCCTATTCATGTATTTGTCCAACTGCCTTTTAAATGTTGTTAATGTACCCGCCTCAACCACTTTCACTGGCAGCTCATCACATATGCATACCACCTCCTGGTGTAAAAAAAGTTGCCCCTCAGGAATGCAGACTGAGAGCATTCACCCTGTCCATGCCTCTTATGATCTTATACACCTCTATAAGATCTCCCCTCAGTCTCCTGCGCTCTGAACAAAAAAGTCCCAGCTTGGCCAACTTCTCTTGAAACTCAGACCATTGAATCCTGGAAACTTCCTTGTAAATTTCTTCTGCAGTCTTTTCAGTTTAATAACATCCTTCCTAGAGCACAATGACCAAAATGGAACACAATAGTCCAAGTGAGGCCTCACTAACGTCCACTACAACTGGAAAATAACTTCCCAACTTCTGTACTCTGTCTTGACTGATGAAGGGCAGTGTGTGAAAAGCCATCTTCACTGCCCTGCCTATCTGTGACTCCACTTTCAAGAACTGTTCATCTGAACTCCAAGGTCCATCTGTTCCACTACACTCCTTAAGGCCCGATCATACACTATAAAACTCCTATCTTAATTTAATTGTCCAAGAATACAAGACCTCAGACTTATCTATATTAAACTCCATTTGCCATTTCTTGGCCAACTGATCAAGATCCTCATCAGACCACACTGAGTACTGTGAGTACTTTGGTCTCCTTATCTCTGGAAAGATATACTAGAGATAGTGCAGAGAAGGTTCATTAGGCTGATCCTGGCCACCTACTTGCAGAACATTTCAGAGAACACCTCTGGGACACCTGCACCAACCAACCCAACCGCCCCGTGGCTGAACACTTTAACTCCTCCTCCCACTCTGCCAAGGACATGCAGGTCCTTGGCCTCCTCCATCGCCAGATCATGGCAACACGACGCCTGGAGGAAGAGTGCCTCATCTTCCGCCTAGGAACTCTCCAACCACACGAGATGAATGCAGATTTCTCCAGCTTCCTCATTTCCCCTGCCCCCACCTTTTCTCAGTCCCAACCCTCGGACTCAGCACCGCCTTCTTGACCTGCAATCTTCTTCCCGACCTCTCTGCCCCCAACGCCTCTCCGGCCTATCACCCTCACCTTAACCTCTTTCCACCTATCGCATTCCCAACGCCCGTCCCCAAAGCCCCTCCTCCCTACCTTTTATCTTAGCCTGCTTGGCACACCCTCCTCAATCCTGAAGAAGTGCTTATGCCTGAAACGTCGATTCTCCTGCTCCTTGGATGCTGCCTGACCTGCTGCGCCTTTTCAGCAACACATTTTTCAGCTCTGATCCTGGTTATCTACATATTACCTAATGTGAGAAGGCTGATTAACTTGGGCCTGTACTCTGGAGTTTATAGGTTGAGAGGTGCTCTTATTGAAATATATAAGATTATTAGGGGACTTCAATGAGTCAATGCAAAAGGGTTGTTTCCTCTTGTGGGAGAGTCTGGGACCAGAATCTCAGAATATAATTTAAAACAGAGCCGAAGAGGAATTTCTTCTGAGGGTAGCGAATCTGTGGAATTCTTTACTGTAGAGACTGGATTGGCGACTGTGTTCAAGGCTGAGATTGACAGATTTGTAATCAGAAAGGAAATCAAGAGTTATGGGAAAAGGCAGGAAACTGGACTTGAGAATGATCAAATCAGCCATGATCTCATTGAATGGTGGAGTGGACTCAATAGGCTGAATGGCATAATTCTTCTCCGATATCTTATGGTCATGGATTGCTGGAAGAATTTGGATGATTTGAGATTTTCTCCTCAAACATTCATTATCATTTCTGATACTGCTGACCAAATATCACTGCTCTGATATCTCACCCTTCAGAATGTTCAATATTAACGTGAGCACAAGCCCACTGGAAGGTGGGCACTGGGCACATACAATGTGTAGTCACCAACTGACACGTTTACCACATCTTCAGACAATCGAGCTCTGTAATCTCTCAGGTCCTCAAGTGTTATAATCCCACCTGGAGAGGAGGAAAAGAAATTTAAGATTCCCCTGACTTGACACTAAACTGCTGCATATTCCGTTCAGGACCTTCCAGTTCTAGTTATTACTAGTGTCACTCTGTTGGAGTGAAGTACAATCAGGAGAAGGCTGATTTACATCATTACGTCTTTGGATCATCAGCTGCCACCTGAGCTCAAAGGTCCAGTCTTTGAATATTAATGAATAGAGGAGCAGGATGGGTGTATTAACATAGTGAGTGAGTGGTTAGGTAAATATGGGAGAAGTGTAGGGTGGTTAAGATAGGTAGGTGGGTGAGTGGGTGATGGATACAAGGATAGAATAATCATAGACTTCCAGTCTTAGAGTCGTACAGCATGTCTACAGACCCTTGGTCCAACCAGTCCATGCCAAAAGTAATCGCAAACTAAACTAGTCCCACCTGCCTGCTTTTGGCCCATATCCTTCCAAACTCTTCCTATTCATTTACATACTAAGTGTCTTTTAAATGTTGTAACTGTGCCTACATCCACCACTTTCTTAGGAAGTTCATTCTACGTGTGTGTTTAAAAAAAATTGCCTCAGTGTCTTTTTAAATCTCTCTCCTCACTTTAAAAATATGCTCCCTCGGGAAAAGTCACCTGCTATTAACCCTGTCCATACCCCTCTTTATAAACCTCTTTAAAGGTCACCCCTCTCCCTCCTATGCTCTGGTGAAAGAAATTCCAATCTGCCCAGTCTTTCTTTACAATTCAAACCTTCCATACCCAGTACAATGCTGGTAAATCTCTTCTGAACCCCTTCTAGCTTAATAATATCTTTTTTTTTTAAGATTACTTACAATGTGGAAACAGGCACTTTGGCCCAACAAGTCCACACCGACCCGCCGAAGCGCAAACCACCCAGACCCACACCCCCACATTTACCCCTTCACCTAACACTATGGGCAATTTAGCGTGGCCAATTTACCTAACCTGCATATTTTTGGATTGTGGGTGGAAACCGGAGCACCCGGAGGAAACCCACGCAGACACGGGGACAATGTGCAAACTCCACACAGAGAGTCACCGGAGACAGGAATTGAACCTGGGTCTCTGACGCTGTGAGGTAGCAGTGCTAACCACTGTGCCACCGTGCTGCCCACGATATCCTTCCGATAACGGTCAAATGAGAAAGTGGATGCACGTATAGGTGGCGGGTAGTTCAGTGGGATGGTAGGTGTTGGCTGAATTGATCATGAAGTCAGAGATTTGGGTAGATGGGGTATTCGAGTGATAAGGAGGTAGTCGGATCTCATTGGGACTTAGTCTTATCGTTATGGTATAGTTGGATCCAGTTGTGGGTGTAGTCAAGGAGGTGGATTGGTCATTGGATCAGGTCTGGTGGATGGAGTAGTTGCATAACTGGTTTAGGGATTAGCCAACTTATGGAGAGATTATTCTGCCCCCTAGGGAAGAGTTTGATTGTGTGGGATAATGGAGTTGGGTAAGGGGCTGGTAGGGTAATCTGGGTAGTCAGGCAATCCGGTGGAGGCTCAAGGATATGATGGGAATTGCTTTCATTGTGGAGTTACCCAAGTAGACAAAGTTTTACAAAAAAGTCTCCAACTCCAATATAGAGTTGAAAGAACTCAGAGGGTTTGGGACATTGGGAGTGTGTAGATCAGAGATTTGAGCATCCTATGTAATTCACATTTAGGTTCATGTTTCAGGGTATCTATTGGGTTCCAACTCACATCTTCAGATGTACATCTGGTCTCCAACAATACTGAAACCAAAAGATTTGGATTGTTATTATAACTGCAGCCAATTCCCAATCCCAACGTAGTATTTTGATCAAGCCATTCAGGAATATGTCCAACTTGAAATGATGTATAAGTTGGAGGGAAATTTGGAGGTGATGCTGTTCCTTTTTACATGTTGCCATTGTCTTTCTAGGTGATAGAAATCCTCTCACTCAAAACCTCAAACTTTAGTTTCCATCTGAGAATTATTAAGAAACAACATATCACAAGTCAAACCAATGGTACTCATCAAAACTAGAGAAAAATTCAAGATGAGAAAAGGCCATTTAGCCTGTGATTCCCATTGTTCGAGCATCACAAATTATTTGCCTTAGTATCCAACCACATTTTGAATGTCACTAATGTCCTTTTCACAAAGATATTTGGAAGGTTTATCCAACACACTTTTCTCTCCATATGATGAGCTTCTTCCAAACATGTTTTGATTATTTACCACTGGTTTTAGCTTAGACTACCTCCACGTGTTTCAAATTACCATGAAATAGTAGCCTGCTTATATTCTCTATACTATTTCATATTTTAATTACCAAATCTCCAGATCATAGAATTTTATATTCCATGGTTTTCCTCGTTAGTCCCTTAATATCTATGATTAGTTATTA
Organism: Chiloscyllium plagiosum; assembly: GCF_004010195.1. Taxonomy (NCBI): domain Eukaryota; kingdom Metazoa; phylum Chordata; class Chondrichthyes; order Orectolobiformes; family Hemiscylliidae; genus Chiloscyllium; species Chiloscyllium plagiosum. The sequence goes on from NC_057734.1 coordinate 52,818,504, forward strand.
TTGCTGTTTGCGTGCAAAGATGGACTAGGCCAGTTCTGTGATGTGCCTGATAATTGTCCAGCAAGGATTGTGACAATAATGGAAACACTGGATTATTGCATCAGGTCTCCTGTTAATGGAAGGGATGCATTCCAGCATCATTGCTATTACTACTTTTAAATGTGCTGTGCAAATGCTAGTTGAAGATCCTCCTGTTGAATAGGACAGAATGTTGTTCAAAGAGGTGCTGCATAATCAATGTTATTTCAAGAATTGGAACATAGAACATAGAACATAGAAGAATACAGCGCAGTACAGGCCCTTCGGCCCTCGATGTTGCGCCGATCCAAGCCCACCTAACCTACACTAGCCCACTATCCTCCATATGCCTATCCAATGCCCGCTTAAATGCCCATAAAGAGGGAGAGTTCACCACTGCTACTGGCAGGGCATTCCATGAACTCACGACACGCTGAGTAAAGAATCTACCCCTAACATCTGTCCTATACCGACCACCCCTTAATTTAAAGCTATGCCCCCTCATAATAGCTGACTCCATACGTGAGGAACTTGTTAAATGTGTTCAAGAAAGTTTTCTTTATCAAGATGAAGACGTCATACTAGGCAAGGAGTAAACCTGACCTCTTGAGAAATAAGGCAGATTGGAGTGTTATTGGGGAAGCTCTTTGGGACTAATAATCATAATTCTATTAGTTTTAAAATAGTTATGGAAAAGGATAGGCCTTATATAAAAATTAAATTTCTTAATTGGATTAAGGCAAATTTTGAAGGCACGACACAAATAGTCTTTCGCAGGTAAAAGAATGGCTGGTAAGTGGGAGGCTTTCAAAAGTGAGATGGGAAAAGGTTCATACTGTCTACCCTATCTAACCCCCTAATCATCTTGTACACCTCAATCAAGTCACCCCTAAACCTTCTTTTCTCTAGTGATAACAGCCCCAAGTGCCTCAGTCTTTCCTCATACGATTTTCCTTCCATACCAGGCAACATCCTGGTAAACCTCCTCTGCACCCGTTCCAGTGCCTCCACATCCTTCCTATAGTATGGCGACCAAAACTGCACACAATATTCCAGATGCGGCCGCACCAGAGTCTTATACAACTGGAACATGACCTCAGTACTCCGGAACTCAATTCCTCTCCCAATAAAAGCCAGTACGCCATATGCCTTCTTCACCGCACTATTTACCTGGGTTGCAACTTTCAAAGATTTGTGTACATGGACACCAAGATCCCTCTGCTCATCCACACTACCAGGTATCCGACCGTTAGCCCAGTACCCCATTTTTTTATTACTCTTACCAAAGTGAATCACCTCACGCTTAGCTACATTGAACTCCATTTGCCACCTTTCTGCCTAGTTCTGCAGCTTATCTATATCCCGCTGTAACCTGCCACGTCCTTCCTCACTGTCTACAACTCCTCTGACTTTCGTATCATCCGCAAACTTGTTCACCCAACCTTCTAACCCCTCCTCCAGTTCATTTATAAAAATGACAAACAGCAATGGTCCCAAAACAGATCCTTGCGGAACACCGCTAGTGACGGCACTCCAAGATGAACCTTTGGCATCAACTACTACCCTCTGTCTTCTTCCAGCCAGCCAACTCTTAATCCAAACCTCCAACTCACCCTCAATGCCATACCTCCGTATTTTTTGCAGTAGTCTACCATGGGGAACCTTATCAAACGCCTTACTAAAATCCATATACACCACATCTACTGCTTTCCCCTCGTCCACCTCCTTAGTCACCTTCTCAAAGAATTGTGGGATATCAAACTGTTTTTCTGACCTCATGGTCTGGCATCTCCATTACTCTGCTTTTACCATCAAGCTGCTTCACAGAAAACTGCAGGAGGCTATGCTAGAAGTGGTATCAGGCAAACCAAAAATAAAGTGTCATCCTGTTAAAACTACAAGGTCCCTTAACAGTTGCTGCAGTGTAGAATAGAGAATAAATCAAGAAACAATCAGGGCATGTTAAAAAGATCAGATATTAATCATGAGAGACTTTGGTCAAGAAAATAAAATTGGCAGAGGGAGTCACGAGAAAAAATTCATAGGATAAGTTCAGAGCATTTCCTAGATTAATATGTTGTGGATCAAACCAGGGATCAGATTATTTTAGATTTGTTCATACTTAAATGAGGCAAGTTTAGTAAATGATCTCAGAGTAAAAGATCACCTAGGAAACAGTCACCATAGTATGACAAAATTCAGTTTGACGGTGAGAAATGTAGATTGGAAACAACTGTGCTAAATTTAAATGAAGGGTAATTACAAAAGAATATGAAAAGAATTAGCTGGATTGGACCAGGAAAGGAGTTTAGCAGAAGAGATGGCTGAGGAATAACATCAAATCCTTAAGAAAATAGTTCATGATTCACAACAAAGATAGTCTCCTAGTAAGGGGGAAGAATTCTAGGAAAATGTTAAACTGATCATTGTTAAAGAATGAAGTTAAGGACAGTTTTAAGTTGAAAGAAGAAATATCCAGTGTGACAAGGATGAGTGGCAAATCAGAGGTTTGGGAAAGTTTGTTAAACCAATAAAAAAGACCATAAAACAATAAAGAGGCAGAAAATAAAATGAGGGCAAACTAACAAATGCAGAAAAATGGACAGTAAGAGTTTACTTAAGTGTATGAGTAATAGGCGTCAAGGTCAAATAATACTGGGAATCAGGAAACAGCACAGGAATTGAATAAACATCTTGCATCAGTCTTCATGAATGAAGACACAAATACCATTTGAAACATAATAGTATTCCAAACAATACCTACCACTAGAAAAGTTACTAATAAAATTAATAGGGCTAAAGACCAGTAAGTTCCTAAGATCTGATGAAATGAATCCTGGCATACTGAAGGAAGTAGCTACAAAGGTTGTGCACGCATTGGGAGTAATTTTCGGAGGATTGGTATAGACTCAAATGGGCCAAATAGCCTCCATCTGCACTGTATATGATTCTATGGATGGAGAATTGACTGCCTAATAGAAGGCAGAAAGTAAGGATAAAGGGAGCATTTTCAGCACATGTAATTACTGGACCATTGCTTATTTCCAATATAATAGTTTGGCTGAGGGAATTAAAGTTTGCTGTCAAGTGTGTAGATGACAAAAATAGATGGGAGGGTAAATAATGAATTAATAGAGTGATATAGACAGGTTAGGGGAGGGGACAAAAATTTGGTAGATGGAATATAATGTGAGTAAATCTAAATATATACACTTTAACAGGAAGAATATTATGTTATTGGTGGAAAGATCACACTTAGAAAAAAACTCAAAGCCCCACATTTGTGGGTGTACCTGCCCACCTGATTGGTATTGGGATGGCAATCCCCAGATGCTTGGCTGCTGCTCCTCTTCTCTGTAAACAGCATCTCCCTTACCCTTGAATGGATGACACACCTGCAAGGCCTCCCAGACCCTCTTGTGTATCCAGTGAAAGAATGCATTCAAGACTCAAGTGATTGAGTGAAGGTCGCTGCACGTATCTGACAAGTACTGAGTGTTCTGCTGGACTTGGCCATTCACAGCAACTGTAACCTGTTCCATGGAGGCAACCACATGTTCCCATTCTGGAATCACAGCATCTGATGTTGGTCTGTTAATGATCTCCTGCACGTCTGCTGAACATTTCCTGCTTGCTGAGAATAAAGTTCTTGATGTACAGCTCACTACTTGGAGACTTTAGAATCCCTATAATGCAGAGAGGCTATTCAGCCCATTGAGTCTGTACTGACCCTCTGAAGAGTACCCCACACAGACCCAGCACCCCACTCCCCCACGCTTTCCCGGTAACCCTGCACTTACCATGGCCAGCTAATGTAGCCTACACATCACTGGGCACAATAGGCAATTTTAGCATGGTCAATCGACCTGACCTGCACATCTTTGGACTGTGGGAGGAAACCGTAGCATCCAGAGGAAACGCATGCAGACATACGAAGAATCTGCAAACTGCACACAGAGTCACCCCAAGGCTTGAATTGAACCCTGATGCTGTGAGGCAGCAGTGCTAACCATTGAGCCACAATGTCACCCTCATTCTGGAGGTCAAGTCATCAGCACTAAGTGAGTCCATAGACTTCACAGCATGCTGAACCTAGCACACCACTGCAAAGGACAAGAAAGGTGCATTTACAAACATCTTCAGTCATAAGTGTCAAGTGAATGATTCCTCTCAGCCACATTCTGATCCCACTTACGTTATTGGTGTTAATGGGTGGCAACCTGACTCACAATAACTATTATTATTAAGCTGGAGAGGGTTCAGAAGAGATCGAACAGGAAGTTGCCAGAATTGGAAGGACTGAGATTAAAAATAGGTAGAAGAGGCTGGGACTTTTTTTCCACTGAAGCTTAGAAGGTCGAGGGGTGACCTTTGAGAGGTTTATAAAAAAATGAGGGGCACAGATAAGATGAATGGTAGGTGTCTTTGCCCTAGGGTGGGGGATTTCAAGACAAGGGGACATATTTTTAAGGTAAGAGAAGAAAGATTGAAGAAATGAACTTTCAGAGGAAGTAATGTGGATATGGGTACATTTACAATGTTTAAACTGCATTTGGGTAAGTATATGAATAAGAAATGTTTGGAAGGCTATGGACCAAGCACAGGCAAGTGGAACTAGTTCACTTGCTAGTTCACTAGTTTGGGATTATGGTCAGCATAGACTGGTTGGACCAAAGGATCTGTTGTCGTGCTGCATAACGCTATGAATGAGTAGCTGAACAACGAACAAAAGAAAATTACAGCACAGGTAGAGGCTCTTCAGCCCGCTCAGCCTGTGCTAATCTAGGTTCTCTATCTAAACAGTTCTTCCTCTATCTAAACTCTTCTATTCAATACCCCATCCGAAGAAGGAAAGCATGCTGTATGCCTTCTTGACCACTCTATTGACCTGCATTGCCACCTTCAGGGTACAATGGACCTGAACACCCAGATCTCTCTGCATATCAATTTTTCCTAGAGCTTTTCCATTTACCGTATAGTCCGCTCTTGAATTGAATCTTCCAAAGTGCATCCCTTCGCATTTGCCTGGATTGAACTCCACCTAGTCATTTCTCCGCCCAACTCTCTAATCTAATTATATTCTGCTGCATTCTCTAACGCTTTTCCAGCAACACATTTTCAGCTCTGATCTCCAGCATCTGCAGTCCTCACTTTCTCCTGCATTCTCTGACAGTCCCCTTCACTATCTGCTACTGCACCAATCTTAATGTCAACTGCAAACTTGCTAATCAGACCACCTATACCTTCCTCCACATCATTTGTGTATATCACAAACAACAGTGATTCCAGCACTGATCCCTGTGGAAAACCACTGGTCACAGTTCTCCATTTTGAGAAATTCCCTTCCGCTACTATTCTGTCTCCTGTAACTCAGGAAGTTCTCTAACCATCTAGCTATTATACCCTGGATGCCACATGACTTCACCATCTCCATTAGCCTATCATGGGGAACCTCATAAAATGACTTACTGAAGTCCATGTATATGACACCTACAAGGCAGATGCTGGAGATTAGAGTCAAGATTAGAGTGGTGCTAAGAAAGCACAGCAGGTCAGGCAGCATCCAAGGAGCATGAAAATCCACATTTTGGGCAAAAGGCCTTCATCAGAAACGTGGCTTTTCCTGCTCCTCGGATGCTGCCTGACATGCTGTGCTTTTCCAACACCACTCTATTCTTGACGCTATATGACATCTACAGCCTTTCCCTCAATCAACTTTGTGACGTGCTCAAAGAATTCTATTAAGTTGGTAAGACTTGACCTTCCCTGCACAAAACCATGTTGCCTGTCATTGATCAGCCCATTTTCTTCCAAATGTAAATAGATCCTATCCCTCAGTATCTTCCCCAGCAGCACTGATGTAAGGCTCACCGGTATACTGGATTATCCTTGCTACTCTTCTTAAACAAGGGGACAACACTAGCAATTCTTCAGTCCTCTGGGACCTCACCCATGTTCAAGGATGCTACAAAGGTATCCATTAAAGCCTCAGCTATTTCCTCTCTCGCTTCCCTCAGTGACCTTGGATGGCACCCATCCAGACCTAAGGACTTGTCCACCTTATTGCCTTTTAGAATACCCAACATTTCCTCCCTCCTTATGCCAGCTTGACCTAGAGAAACCAAACATCTATTCCAAACCTCAACATCCGTAATGTCCCTCTCCTCGGTGAATACCGGTGCAAAGCACAACTGAAATGTGGAGCCTATTCAAGGAACAACTACTGTATGTCCTTGATAAGTATGTATCTGTCAGGCAGGGAGGAAGAAGTTGAGCAAGGGAGCCATGGTTTACTAAAGAAGTTAAATCTCTTGTCAAGTGGAAGGCGGCGGCTTATGTTAGGATGAGAAGTGAAGGCTCAGTTAGGGCACTTGAGAGTTACAAATTAGCTAGAAAAGACCGAAAGAGAGAGCTAAGAAGAGCCAGGAGGGGACATGAGAAGTCATTGGCAGATAGGATCAAGGAAACCCTAAAACTAGGTATATCAGGAATAAAAGAACGACTAGAGAAAGATTATGGCCAATCAAGGATAGTACTGGGAAATTGCGCATGGGATCCGTGGAGATAGGGAAAGCGCAAAATGAATATTTTTCGTCAGTATTCAAACTGGAAAAAGACAATGCTATCAAGGAGAATACTGAGATACAGGCTATGAGACTAGACGGGATTGAGGTTCACAAGGAGGAGGTGTTAGCAATTTTGGAAAGTGTGAAAATAGATAAGTCCCCTGGGTTGAATGGGATTTATCCTAGGATACTCTGCAAAACCAGGGAGGAAATTGCAGAGATTGCGCCTTTTGATCTTTATGCCATCATTGTCTACAGGAATAGTGCCAGAAGACTGGAGGATATCAAAAGTTGTCCACTTGTTCAAGAAGGGGAGTAGACACAACTCTGGTAATTATAGACTAGTGAGCCCTATTTCAATTGTAGGTAAAGGTGTTGGAAAAGTTTATAAGGGACAGGATTTACAATCATTTCAAGAGGAATAAGTTGATTATGGATAGTCAACATGGTTTTGTAAAGGGTAGTTCATGCATCACAAACCTTATTGAATTATTTGAGAAGGTGACCAAACAGGTGGATGAGGGTAAAGCAGTTGATGTGGTGTATATGGATGTCAGTAAGATGTTTGATAAGATTCCTACAGTAGGCTATTGCACAAAATATGGAAGCATGGAATGGAGGGTGATTTAGTGGTTTGGATCAGAAATTGGCTAGCTGAAAGACGAGAGAGGGTGGTGGTTGATGGAAAGTAGTCATCCTGGAGTTCAGCTACTAGTGGTGTACCACAAGGATGTGTTTTGGGTCCACAGCTGTTTATCATCTTTATAAATGACCTGGATGAGGGCTTAAAAGAATAATTAGTAAATCTGCAGATGATACTAAGGTTGATGGAGTTGTGGATAGTGCTGAAAGACGTTGCAGCTTACAGATGGACGTAGAAAAGCTGCAGAGCTGGGCTGAGAGGTGGCAAATGGAGTTTAATGTAGAAAATCGTGAGGTGATTCACTTTGGAAGGAATAACAGGAATGCAGAGTACTGGGCTAATGGTAAGATTCTTGATAATGTAGATGAGCAGAGAGATCTCTGTGTCCAGGTACATAGATCCTTGAAAGTTGCCATCCAGGTCGATAGGTTTGTTAAGGCGGCATACAGTGTGTTAGCTTTGATTGGTAGAGGGATTGAGTTTCAGAGCCATGAGGTCATGCTGCAGCTGTACAAAATTCTGATGGCTGCACTTGGGAGTATTGTGATCAGTTTTGGTCACCGCATTATAGGGAGGATGTGGAAACTTTGCAAAGGGTTCAGAGGAGATTTACTAGGATGTTGCCTGGTATGGAGGGAAGGTCGTATGAGGAAAGGCTGAGGGACTTGAGGCTGTTTACATTAGAGAGAAGGTTGGGAGGTGACTTAGTTGAGACATACAAGATAATCAGAGGGTTAGATATGGTGGACAGTGAGAGCCTTTTTCCTCGGATGGTGATGGCTAGCATGAGGGGACATAGCTGTAAATTGAGGGGTGCTAGATATAGGACAGATGTCAAAGGTAGTTTCTTTAATCAGAGAGTAGTAAGGGCGTGGAAGGCACTGCCTGCAATAGTAGTAGACTCGCAAACTTTAAGGGCATTTAAATGGTCATGATTAACATATGGATGAAAATGGAATAATGTAGGAGTGAAAGACTTCAGATTGGCTCCATAGGTCAGCGCAACATTGAGGGCCGAATAGCCTGTACTGCACTGTAATGTTCTATGTTCGAAAGTACCATTAATAATCTGACCCATTTTCTCTGACTCCATGCATAACTTCCCTCCTTTGGCCTTGAGTGGGCAGCATTCTGGTAAATTTCCTCTGCACCCTCTCCAAAGCTTCCACATCCTTCCTATAATGAGGTGACCAGAACAGAACACAATATTCCAAGTGTGGTTTAAAAAGGGCTTTTTAGAGCTGCAGCATAACCTTGCGGCTCTTAAACTCAATTCCCCTGCTAATGAAAGCCAACACGCCATATGCCTACTTAACAACCCTATCAACTTGGGTGGCAACTTTGAGGCATCTATGGATGTGGACCCCAAGATCCTTCTGTTCCAGTATGGCTCCTTCCTGAGTTGGACTATTTACATACTGCTCTAGGAAACCCTCCTGGACACTCCTTACAAATTCTGCTCCATCTAGACCTCTTAACATTAAGTGAATCGCAGTCAATATTGGGAAAATTAAAATCTCCTATCACTACCACACTCTAAAGCAATATATAAATAGTCCAACTCTGGAAGGGGCCATACTGGACCTAGTGTTAGGAAATGAGCTGGGCCAGGTGGTTGAAGTTTACTTTGGGAATAGTGATCACAATTCCGTAATTTTTCAAATATTCATGGACAAAGACGAGAATAGTCCTAAAGGAATAGTGCTAAACTGGAAAAGGCCATCTGTAGCAAAATTCGGCAGGAGCTGGGGAATATAGATTTGGAGCAGCTGTTTGAAGGTAAAGGAAGATTGGGGGAGCTATGGCTTTTCTCGAAGGAGTGAAGAAGGATGAGAGGTGACTTGATTGAGGTGTACAAGACGATGAGAGGCATGGGTAGAGTAGATAGCCAGAGACTTTCTCCCAGGGTGGAAATGTTAATGACGCGGGGGCATAATTTTAAGGTGATTGGAGAAAAGTTTAGGGAAAATGTCAGAGTTAGGTTCTTTACACAGAGAGTGGTGGGTATGTGGAATGCACTGTCAACACTGGTAGTAGAGTCAGATTCATTAGGGATATTTAAGCGACTCATAGTTTGGCACATGGATGATATAAAACGAAGGGTACCTAGGTTAGTTCGATCTTGGAGTAAGATAAAAGGTCGGCACAATATCGAGGGCCAAATGGCCTGTACTGTTCTATGTTCTACCACAAATGTTAAGCTTATTGGTCTACAGTGCCCTGGCTTTTTCTTTGCACACATTCATTTGCCATAGCCTCCTGTCCTTACCCTCACAGGCATGTGGCACTGGAAGTAATCTGGAGATCATCACCATTGAGCTCCTGGTTTTTAAACTTTTTCCCTAGCTCTCTATAATCACTCTACACGACATTATCTCTATTTCTACCTGTGTCATTTGTGCCAATGTGCACAATGACTTCTGGCAGTTGGACCTATTCCAGAAAGAAAATGTTTATGGTTGTTGGAGGCCAATCATTTCAACCTCCACTCTAAAACCTGTCAACCAAGAGTAGCATGAAATATTTGCCGAGATGAGTACAGTTCTAACAACACAAGAAATTGATCACCATTCAGGGAAAAGAAAGCCACTGGATTAGTACTCCCTTCCACCACTAGCACCATCTGCAGTGCAAATACTATCTCCAAGGTGCACTGCAACAACTCGCCAAGGCTTTATCGACAACTAAAAACAAAAGACTTAGATTAGATTAGATTAGATTACAGTGTGGAAACAGGCCCTTCGGCCCAACAAGTCCACACCGACCCGCCGAAGCGAAACCCACCCATACCCCTACATTTACCCCTTACCTAACACTACGGGCAATTTAGCATGGCCAATTCACCTAACCTGCACATCTTTGGACTGTGGGAGGAAACCGGAGCACCCGGAGGAAACCACACAGACACAGGGAGAACGTGCAAACTCCACACAGTCAGTCGCCTGAGTCGGGAATTGAACCCGGGTCTCTGGCGCTGCGAGGCAGCAGTGCTAACCACTGTGCCACAGTGCCGACTTGCGGATGCTGTAAATCTGAAATGAAAACAGAGGTTGCTGGAAAAGCTCAGCATCCACGAAGAGACCCTTCATCAGGAAGGGTCACCAGACCTGAAACGTTAATTTTGATTTGTCTTCACAGCTGCTGCCAGTCCTGATGAGCTTTTCCAGCAATCCTTGTTTTGCTTATTGACAACTAATTTGAAACCCATGACTCCACCATGCTGAAGAACAAGGGCAGGCACACAGGAACACCATTACCTGAAAGCCCCCCTCCCTGTCAAGCACAGTCCTGACTTGGAAATATATCAGTTTGCCTTAATTGCTGCAGTACCAAAACGCTATACACCTTAGTTAACTTCACTATCGATACAACAAAGGCACATGGTCTGCAGCAGTTCAAGGTAAATCAATCCTTTAATAACTTTTCTCGTGAATAGGTGGAGCACATGCTGAGCTGACATGGAACTGCTGACTAGGTAAGGAAATATATTTGGGTGGTCGCTTTATCCAAAACACTACTTAGGTAGTGTCTCCGACCCATCCTCCACCTCTAACCAAAAGAAAACGGTTCTGTGCGCTGATTTGGTAAGGTTGCTAGATTTTTCAATAGTCTCTTTGGGGAATTCAGAACAGTGGGAACGGATGTTAGGGCAGTTGCATGTTCTTCCTGGAGGATGTGGGTGTTAGGGTCACCACTAGTGTCCCCACTGACTTCACCTGCAGGAAGTGCACCCAACTCCAGCTCCTCAGAAACCACATTAGGAACTAGAACTGGAGCTGGATGAATGTTGGGTCATTCAGGAGGTGGAGGGGGTAATAGAGAGGAGTTACAGGGAGGTAGTCTCAATCCAGTTACAGGAAAAAGGTAGATGGACTAGTCAGGGGATGGAAAGGGAACAGGCAGATAGTGTAGGGACCCCCTGTGGCTGTTCCTCTCAATAATAAATATATCATTATGGATACTGTTGTGGGGAACGACCTACCAGGGAAAAGCCATAGTGGTTAGGTCTCTGGCACTGAGCCTGGCTCTGTGGCTTAGAAGGGTAAGAGGAATAGACAGAAGATTCTATGGTCGCAAACGGGACTCCCGGAAGGAGTGTTGCTTCCCAGGTGCCAGGGTCCGGGATGTCTCTGATCAATTCTACAAGATTCTGAAAGGGGCAGGTGAGCAGTCAAAAGTTGTGGTGCACATTGGAACTAATGACATAGCTAGGGAAAGGGATGAGGATCTAAAAAAGCAATTTCAGGGAGTTAGGTTGGAAGCTAAAAGGCAAAACGAGCAGAGTAGTAATGTAGGATTACTACCGGTGCCACGTGCTAGTGAGGGAGGAACAGGGAGCGAGTGCAGCCAAACACATGGCTACAGGACTGGTTCAGGAGGGAGGGCTTCAGATACGTAGATCATTGAGGAAGGTGGAACCTGTACATGAAGGACGGGTTGCACTTAAACTGGAGGGGCACCATGTCCTGGGCAGGAGATATGCTGGAGCACTTCGGGAAGGTTTAAACTAGTTTGATAGGGGAATGGGAACCAGAGCTACAGATCAGAGGAAAGTTGAACGGGCAGAATTAGAATGCAGAGAGTCTGTCAGGAAGGATACAGAGTTGATAGGGAAAAGGGATGAGTTAAAGTGTGTCTGTTTCAATGCAAAGAGTGTCAGAAATAAGAGTGATGAACTCAGAGCATGGATCAGAACTTGGAACTACGATGTTGTGGTCACAACAGAGACATGGATTTCACAGGAGCAGGAATGGTTGCTGGATGTTCCAAGGTTTAGATCTTTTAAAACGAACAGGTGGGGGGGGGGGTAAAAGAGGAGGAGGAGTAGCATTGTTAATTACAGATGGCATCACAGCTGCAGAAAAGTAGATTGTTGGAAGATTTGTCTACTGAGTCAGTATCCCAGGGTTTATGCATGAAAGAACTGAAACCAACATGGTCATTTAAAAGATGACAGACATAAACAATCCAGATAATTTTCAATATATAAATTCAGTTGCATCACACTGTGAACTTTTGCTATAAATTCTGTGTCTTACAACCTTATACTCCACAATTACCTGATGAAGGAATAGTGCTCCGAAAGCTAGTGCTTCTAAATAAACCTGTTGGACTATAACCTGGTGTTGTGTGATTTTTAACTTTGGAGAAATATAATTTGATTAGAGATAGTCAGCATTGCTTTCTGAGGGGCAGGGCATGCCTCACGAGCCTTATTGAGTTCTTTGATGTGATGAGACAAGCTGATGAAGGTTGAGCAGTGGATGTGATGTATATAGATTTCAGTAAGGCATTTGAAAAGGCTCCCCAATGGTAGGCTCATTCAGAAAGTTAGGAGATATAGGATGCAGGGAAATGTGGCTATCCGGATACAGAATTGGCCAGCCGAAAGAAGACAGTGAGTGGGAGTGGATGGAAAGTATTCTGCCTGGAGGTAGATGACCAGTGGTGTTCCGCAGGGCCTCTGCTCTTTGTAGTTTTATAAATGACTTAGATGAAGAAGTGGAAGGGGCAGTTAGTAAGTTTGCCGAAGACACAAAAGGTCGGTGGTGTCGTCGATGGTGTTGAGGGCTGTTGCAAGATCCAAGACATTGACAGGATGCAGATCTGGGCTGAGAAGTGGCAGATGGAGTTCAACATGGATAAATGCGAGTGAGTAATTTTGGAAGGTCAATTTTGAATGCTGAATACAGGGTTAAAGACAGGATGCTTGGCAGTGTGGAGGAACAGTGGGATCATGGCGCTCACGTATATAGATTCCTCAAAAGTTGCCACCCAAGTTGACAGGGTTGTTAAGGAAGTGTATAGTGTTTTGGCTTTCATTAACAAGGGATTGAGTTTAAGAGCTGTGAGGTTTTGCTGCAGCTCTATAAAACCCTGGTTAGACCACACTTGAAATATTGTGTCCAGTTCCAGTCACCTCATTATAGGAAGAATGGAGATGCTTTAGAGTGGTTGCACAGGAGATTTAGCAGGATGCTGCCTGGATCGGAGGGCATGTCCTTAAGCTAGGGCTTAAGGAAAAGAGGTGACTTGATAGAGGTGTGCAAGGTAATGAGAGACATAGAGTTGATAGCCAGGGACTTTTCCCCAGGGCAGAAATGACTGTCACGAGGGGTGATCATTTTAAGGTGGTTGGAGGTAGGAATAGGAGAGATGTCAGAGGTAGGTTCTTTACACAGAGTGGTGGGTGCGTGGAATGTACTGCCAGGGGTGGTAGTAGAGTCAGAGACATTAGGGACATTTAAGCAACTGCTGGACAAGCACATGGACGGCAGTAAATTGAGGGGTGTGTAGGTTAGGTTGATCTTAGATTAAAATAAATGGCCCACAATTTAGAACAGTTCTATGTTCTAAACATGCCCTCGCCAATGATGTTCAAAGTTAGTCAATGAATTCAAAAAGAGCCTTCCCCACCTGCATTCCTTATATCAGTCACTATCTGTTCGGAGAGAGATCCGTTGTAAACTGCATCAGCTCCTTCGTCTGCCAGAACCTGATAAGTTGCAGCTAATCTTGGAAGTGTGATTATTTCGTTTTCCTGGAGTATTTTGCCATTGGCATTGCAAAATATTTCACTGTTGAGAGACAGACCAGTAGCCCTGTTATAACTGCAGTCTTAATAATGTTTTTGTTTTACATCTTAATAAGAAAGGAACCAGTTACTGCTTTTCTGTTTTCAGCAGATGTGTAAGCAGACTAAGTGGGGAAAATATTTCCAATCCCGAATGATATGAGCAACGATGAGTCCACTTAGAAGATACAGCAAGATCAGAAAGAATGAGATTGTTGATAGACAAAGAAAAGTCAGATTTTCCACCCAAAGTATTCATTAGTGAGTGTCAAGGGGTCTATTTTTATGAATTAACATCTCACTATTGTATGTGCTGAACACATTTTATGCAGTTTGCTATTGTCCCAAGCAGTGCAGAAATGAGACGGTGACAATTTCCTACAGTGTTATGACATGGAGACAGCCAGCCAAATCAAATCAACCTTCCTATCCCTGTACTCTTAAGTTAGGGTGTCCCTGCTGACGTTATCTGTGGGAAGTGCACCAAATTCCAGCTCCTCACAAACCATGTTAACGAGACTCCCAGGCGGAAAGTTGCCTCCCAGCTGCCAGGGTCAGGGATGTCTCGGATCAAATTTACAGAATTCTTAAGGGGGAGGGTGAGCAGCCAGATGTCTTGGTACACATGGTATACCAATTAAAAAGGTAGGGAAAGGGAGAAGGACCTGAAAAGAGAATATAGGGTGTTAGGTTATCTTGAGAATGTGACTTAAAAGAAGTTCTGGGATTTACATATTAATAGACCGAAACCTGCAACCCATTCTAAAAGATGAAAGACTTAACAGCAATCTAGGTTTGTTCAATATGTCGTTTCAGTTGCATGACACTGTAATCTTTGCTATAAATTCTGTGTTTTATGATTCTGTTCCACAGCTACCTGATGAAGGAGCAGCACTCCAAAAGCTAATGCTTCCAAATAAACCTGTTGTACAATAACCTGGTGTTGTGTGATTTTTAACTTTGTCCACCCCAGTCCAACACCAGCACCTCCTCTTTAGAAAGCTATGCTGACTCCTCCTAACCAACCTATTTCCATGTGACTATTGATTCGATCCTAAATAACTGCTCCTAGAAGTTTCCCCACCAACAAAGTTAAATTAACTGGACTGTAATTGCTGGGATTATCCTTGCTACCTTTCTTAAACAAGGCCATTTATATTTACAATTGTCCAATCTTTTGGAACCTACTCAGAGCCCAGTGAAAACTGAAAGATTGTGGCTAGTACCCCCTCAACTTCTACTCTCTCTTCCATCACATCTGTGGATGCAGCTCATTCAGTCCTTGTGCCTTGTAAACATTTAGTATTAACAATCTATCCAAGACTTCATCCTTATAAATTTTGAACCTGTTATGGACTAGGCCAGACCACACAAAACATTCTTAAGCAGGCAGATCTAGACCTAACTTTGTAATTTATTTTAGTAAGTGTACAGTGAAAATTACCTGCAGTACGTTAGCTAGATCGACTACTAGATTTTAAAACAGACCAAAAGTTGTTCACAAAATTACACTATGAAACACAAAGAACAAAATAAAGAACCCCTACAGAAAACAGCCCATCAAACTAGACTTAGTTATGCTGTTCCAAATATACACAACAGTGCCAATAAGCAAACTCCCTTTAAAAACCAATATAAATGGAACATATGCTTACAGGTTGAATTGGAAGAGCAGAAAAGAGAGTTTCCACACAGCTCCCTGTTGAGCTTCCCAGTTCAAAATTGCTCAGCACAGCTAGTTAGACAGGTCTCTTTATACAGGTCACTTCTAAAGCATGACCACTTTGGCCTGAAGTCTCATCTGTTCACATATAAAGAAAAGGCCTCTCAAAATCCTTCTCTTCTCTGTACTAAACCAAACTGATCAGAGTCCGGCCCGGTTTATTGCTTGCTTGAAAAACATCAAGCCAGGCAGCATCCGAGAGCAGGAGAATTGACGTTTCGGGCATAAGCCTGCTGTGTTTTTCCAGCACCACATTTTTCAACTCTGGTACTCCAGCATCTGCAGTCCTCACTTTCTCCTGAAAAACATCAAGGACAGAATCTCCTTGAGCCAAGGAACAGCTTTTAGAGAAAAAAAAGGGGCGAGTTTTGTGACAAACCCTTCAAGTGACAAAGTTTCTATCTCTGTCACACTGGCCTGGGCAGCATTCCCTTCTTTTGTAAACACAGATGCAAAGTATTCATTTAGCATCTGTGCCTGCCCCCCACCCGCACCCCGTATCCATGTGTAAATTCCCTTTTGATCTCTACCCATTCTCTAACCACACACTCACACCCTCTCGCTCTCCCCCTCACATGCGCACAAACACACACACACATACACATATATATGTCTATGGGGTGAATTTGCATTTGCAGAATTGTATTTGCAGATACACTCTAATTTTGCTCAAAATGCAGATAATGTAGGTAGGAGGAGCTGAGATGTTGGATAGATTGGCCATAATCTTAATGAATCGTGGAGCAGGCTTGATGGGCCAAATGATCTACTCCTGCTTCTATTACTATGAAACTATAAGACCCAATTGTTGTCATTTATATTAATATCAGCAACATTGATAGGACTAAAGAGAAAGTTCTGCTCCAGGATTTTGAATATTTGCAAGTTAAAATTAAAAAGAACATTCAAGTTAATAATCTCTGGATTTACCTGGACAATGGGCAAACTGGCATAAACTGGAGTTAAATACATGGCACAGACATTAATGTGGGTGGAATTAGTTTCAGTTCAGGGGGCACTGACATTAGCACTGGGCTAGAAAGGGATGGTTCCAGTGGCCTTCACTTGTCCTGTGCTAAGACCAGTGTACTGGCAAAATGAATAATAATGGCTTTAAACTAATCAGAGGGAGGGGTCTTGGAGTGGGGAAACATACACTTACAAAGCAAGAGATATGGCAGCATCACTGGGCAGCTATTTGGATAACAAACCCAGAATGAAACAGAAAAGGAGAGAGCATAGATGCATAGAAAATCAATAGTTAATAGGCTCAAAATGTTAAAAGACAAAATGAATGGTTCTAAATGTGCATAATGAATTAATAGCAAAAAAAAAGAGTTTAATGAATATGTTTTACAGCCAATACGGAGACATGGTTACAATGAGATCAAAGCTGGGACCTAAACATTGAGAGGAATGTGATTTATAAAAAAATACAGACAGGAAGGAAAGGGTTGTGGAACAGCTTTGCTAGTGTGAGATGGAATAAGTATTATAGCAAGAAATGATCTTGGAGCAGAAGATGCAGAATCAATATGGATGGAGGCGCAAAATAAGGAGGGGAAGACAACACTGGGAGTAGTCTACAGATACCCCGAAAGTAGCCATACTGTAAGACAGAATAAATCAGCACATGTAAAAAAAAATCATGTGAGTAGACTGGGAAAATCAAATTGGCAGAGGTAGCCATGCGGAAGAATTCATAGAGTATATATGGCAGAGTGTCTGGGAACGATACGTTATGGATCCAACCAGGGTTAAGGCTATTTTGGATCCAGTAATGTATAATGAAGCAGGTGTAATGAAATGATTTTAGAGTAAAAGATTTTGAGGAAACAGTAAACGAACATGGGAGAATTTAGTATTTAGTTTGAGATGGATAAATTTAGGTCAGAAGCAACTGTGCTAACTTAAGTGCAATTACAAAGGAATGAGGACATATTTAACTGAACTGGACTCGGAAAAGACTAACCGCAAAAGGTGAAAAGTCATAGTCATAGAGATGTACAGCACAGAAACAGACCCTTCAGTCCAACTCATCCATACCAACTAGATATCATAGAATCATAGAATCCAAAACTAATCTAGTCCAATTTGTCAACACTTGACCATTCCTCTAAACCATTCTTATTCATATACTCATCCAGATGCCTTTTAAATGTTGTGATTGTACCAGCCTCTGTTTCCACACTGTAGGGAATCTAATCTAATAAAAAGACCTCCCCAGCAGCTCATTCCATACACACACCACACCTTAAGTCTCTTTTAAATTTTTCCCCTCTCACCCAGCAGACACGACACATTAGCTTTGCTTGAGTTTCACCAGCAATTTCAGCTTTTGTTTCAAATCTCCAGTACGCATGTTTTTTTGAGGAGGAAACAGTGAGGTTTTTTTTTTAATTTATCAGAACAGCAAAGATAGTTGAGGAGCAAAGGCTGAAATTTAAAAAAAAAAATTCATGAACAATATGTATATCCCAAAGAAGAAGGAGGATTTGAGGAAGGAGATCCAGATTAGTTAATAAATTAACTCGGGAAATTAAGGATGGCATAAAATTAAAAAGAAACAAACAAAGTAGTAAAGAGTTTTAGAAAAGTTTTAGAACAAAGAGAACAAAGAAAATTTACAGCCCAGGAACAGGCCTTTCGGCCCTTTCAAGCCTGAGCCGATCCAAATGTACTGTCTAAACCTGTCAGTCAATTCCCTCTGTATCCCTCTGCTCCCCATCTACTCATGCACCTGTCCAGACGCATCTAAAATGAATCCATCGTGCCTGCCTCTACCACCTCTGCTGGCAATGCGTTACAAACGCCCACCACCCTCTGTGTGAAGTACTTGTCGCATGCATCCCCCTTAAACTTTCCACCTCTCACCTTGAGAGCATGCCCTCTCGTTATTGAAGAACATAGAACATAGAAAAGTACAGCACAGAACAGGCCCTTTGGCCCATGATGTTGTGCTGAGGTTTAATCTTAATGTAAAATATAGTAACTTAACCTACGCACCCCTCAACTCACTGCTATCCTTGTGTATGTCCAGCAGTCGCTTCCACCATCACCGCTGGCAACGCATTCCATGCATTCACAACTCTCTGCGTAAAGAACTTACCTGTGACGTCCCCTTTATATCTTCCCCCTAATATCTTCAAACTAATACTCCTCGTATCAGTCAATTCTGCCCTGGGGAAAAGTCTCTGGCTCTATCTATTCCTCTCATTATTTTGTATACCTCGATCAGGTCTCCTCTCTTCCTCCTCCTCTCCAGAGAGAAAGGTCCGAGCTTTCTTCATAAGGCAATCCCTTCAGTCCAGGCAGCATCCTGGTAAACCTTCTTTGCACCCTCTCCAAATTCTCTGTACCTTTCCTATAGTAGGGCGACCAGGACTGGACACAATATTCCAAGTGTGGTCTCACCAGGGACTTGTAGAGCAGAGTCAGAATAGCTTCATGAAGGGGAAAGCATGCCTGCCAAATCTACTAGAATTCTTTGAGGAGGTAGTAAGCATGATAAAGGGGAAACGGTGGATGTAATATAGAATTGTAGAATCTCTACAGTATGGAAGCAGGGCATTTGGTCCACACCAGTCTTCCGAAGAGCATCCCACCCAGACCCATCCCCTACCCTACCCTATCCCTGTAAACCTGCATTACCCATGGCTAATCCACCTAGCTAACACATCCTTAGACTCTATGGGCAATTTAGCATGGCCAATCCACCTAACCTGCACATCTTTGGACGGTGGGAGGAAGCAGGAGCACCTGGAGGAAACCTGTGCAGACATGGTGAGAACAGGCAAACTCCATACAGACAGGTGCCTGGGGCTAGAGTTGAACCTGAGTCCCTGGCATTGTGAAGCAATGGTGCTCATCACTGTGCTGCCCAAATATCACACAAGTCTAGGTACATAAGATAAGAGCCCATGGTGTTTGCGGTAGTATATTAACATGGAATAAGGACTGGCTAACTAATAGAAGATAGAGAGATGGATAACAGGAGGAATTTTTAAGGATTATGACTTGTAACCAGTTGAGTGCTAGTGCCACAATTATTTATAATATATATTAATAATTTGGACTAGTGAAGGAAATATATTCTCATCAAGTTTGTGGATGACACAAAACTGGGTGGAAAGGCAAGCAGTGAGGATGACACAGAGTATGCAAAGGAATATAGACAGGTGAAGCAAGTGGGCAAAACTTGTTAATAGATTATAATATGGTAAAATGTGAGGTTGTGCACCTTAGCAGGAAGAACAGAGGAGTGGAATTTTATTTAAATGGAGAAATACTGCAGAAAGTTACAATACAAAGGTATTTAGGAGTCTTCATGCATAAATCACAAAAAGCTAGCATCCATATTCAGCGGATAATAGGGAAGACAAATGATCGAATGGCATATATTTCAAAGTGAATGGATTTTTAAATAGGACAGCCTTACTAAGGCTATACAAAGGCATTAGTTAAACTACAACCTGAATACTGTGCAGAGTTTTGGTCACATTATCTAATAATGCGACCTTACATTGGAAGCCTGTCACAGAAAATTTATTAAGTTGATCCCAGGTATGCAGCAACAGTTTTTCAAGGAGAATTTTTAAAAACATCATTTACAGGTTGAGGGCATTGTTAGCTAGTCTAGCATTTATTTCCCATTCCTAATTGCCCAGAGGGTAGTTAAGAGTCAACCACATTGTTGTTGGTCTGGAGTCACACGTGGGCCAGATCAGGTAGAGATGGCAGATTCCTACTCTAAAGGATGTTCGTGAACCAGGTGGGTTTTTCCTAACAATTGACAATGGATAAGTGATCATCTTTTGACTCTTAATTCCAGATTTTTATTGTGTTCAAATTCTACCATCTTCCATGGTGGGATTTGAATCAGGTCCCTGGAACATTCCTGAGTCTCTAGATTAACATTCCAAGCAATGATAACACTAGTCGAGTATGTGGTGGTGGAAAAGCACAGCAAGTCAGGCGGCATCCAATGAGCAGGAGAATCGATGTTTCAGGCATAAGCCCTTCATCAGGAATTCATCAGATAGCATTAGACCAAGTTAGTTGGACCTGTATTAGTTGGAATTTGAAAGATTGAGAGGAAACCTTATTGAAACATACAAGATTCCACCAAGAATGTAATAGTGATTTACTGGGATGTTGTCTGGCCTGGAGCAATTCAGCTGGGAAGAAAGACAATAAAGGCTGGGGTTAGTTTTTTTTAAGAGCAGGGAAGGGTGAGGGTAATTTTGATCGAGGTGTACAAAGTTCTGAAGGCAAGGACAGGGGTAGATAGGATAAAACTACGTTTTTTTCTGAACATCTGATCAAAGTCAAAATGTTAACTCTATTGAATATTTCCAATACATTATATTTCATATCAGTTTATTTATTTGTGTAGCTATTGTGTGGGAAGCACAGCAATAAATGATGTGATTTGATATGATCACTGACAGACATTATCTCACAGGATAGTGAGAATTACACATACTTAAGAGTATCACAGTGCAGTGGCAGTGCAGCACAATTATATTTGCTAGAAGCCAGATATATTTACAGACAGGTAAATGAAGGCTATACATCTCACGCAGATCATATCAAGCTGCAGCAGTCCAGAATAGACAGCACTGACATACACACCCAGCCATGCTTTCAAACTTCAGAACATGTTGTTTAATGTTGGATGCTATTCAGTGATTGGACATCACTTGCTGAACAGTTTCAAGCGTGCAAAGAATTAGACTAACACCTAATTTACATTTGTTAACTGTTGGCAACTACATGGAGCATTTCAAATGATCAGTCTGCAATAGTTTGTTCCTCTGAGTTGCACGGAGAATCTCAAATTAACGAAGTGGTAGGATGAAGGTAAAAGATACAAATGGAGCAACATGGCACCTACCTGTTTGTGCGTTGTAAATGGTCATGAAGAAGCCTCCCCCAATCCCCATGCTGTGTGCATTCATGAGTCCAACACAGAGCAAACTGGCAATGGCAGCATCCACAGCTGAGGCATTCTGCCTCAGAATATCCCTGCAATGAAATCAGTGTCAGATGTCCAAACACAGGAATAACAAGAGGCCATTCAGACCCTTGCATTTGTTTTGCCAATCAATTAGATAGTCTTAGAATCAGAATCATACATAGAATCAGACCGTTTGGACAAACCAGAGCATGCTAAACATAATCTCAACTAAACTGATCCTCCTGCCTGCTCCTTGCCCAGATCCCTCCAAATCTTTCCTATTCATGTACTTAGCCAAATACATTTTAAACGTTGTGAAAAGTACCCACATCCACCACTTCCTTTGGAAAGTCATGAACCACTCTGTGTAAAAAAATAAAGTTGCCCCCCATGTCTTTTTTAAAATCTTTCTTCTCTCACCTTAAAACTGTGCCCCCTGGGAGAGATCCAAGATGGGGGAGATCTAACAGGGCTGCCTTGCTGAGCTCTGCACCACAACTCAGGCAAAGTGGTGCTTTTACCCTCCTCACCTAAACTATCTTGGGAAAATTGATAATTAAATATTAGTAGAGTTGCTACATACCTTTCCTCCAGCAAGGGAAGATGGCTAGAGGCAATGGATCGACTAAATCGCAACATGCAGGACATTCCCCTGCAGCATTGGACGTGTCCATGGCCACAGCTTTGGCCTCCTCTGGCTTTTCTACAGTGTGATTCACAAAAGGATGTCCTTTGATGAGCTGATGAGACTGAGGGATCTTAGTATTCAGTACTCTGCAAGATACCCAGCGATATTCCGTTTTACCCATGATGGGTCTGTGCATTTATTTGATTCATCAGATAAAGCGAAAAACTTTCTGGACACTTTAAAATAGACTGGATGATTTAAAGGATATGGACAATAATGGTTTTTCTTCTACTTTTTTGTGTACTTCTCTCTCTTATTACAGAATGCGTTGTGGGATTTTATCCAGTTTTGATTGAAGTTAATGCATGGTTGCGGATGGGTTAGGTATTCTTCATAATACCGGTTTTTCTTTTCTCCTATGCTGGAGTCTAGGGCACACCTCAAGCTAGGAGAAGTTATGGAGGTGTGTGTGGGTAGAGTAAACGCTCCCTGTGGGCAGGGGTAGAGTTCTCCATCAAGTGTCCTTTGTATTTGGTTTAGTTTGTTGGTTTTTAGTAGATGTAATTTTTGGAAGCTCTGTTAATGTAGTTTTAGTGTGTGTATTTTCTAGGCTCCATGAGTCTTTATTTATTAATACTCAATGTGTTGTAAGTAGGGTTCTTCCACTCTGGATTCAAAGGTTGTTATAGAGGGACATGGCTAATTTCTTTTTAAATGGTGCACCTGGGATATTAAGGGGAGTCACTTGCCAGTCAAGAGAAAAAAAAGTACTCTCGAGTCTCAGGAAAGAGATGGTTGATATCACCCTTTTGCAGGTAACCAACTGTGATGATAAGGAACATCTAAAGTTACAGCAGGGTGGGTTTGATCAGGTGTTCTTTTTATCCTTTATGACTAAGAGCAGGCTACACTTGTTCAATAGAGTCTCCCATTTAAGTTACTAGGTCACGTTAAAGATGAGGAGAAAGTGAGGTCTGCAGATGCTGGAGATCAAAGTTGAAACTTTATTGCTGGAACCAGCACAGGAGGTCAGGCAGCATCCAGGGAACAGGAGATTCGACGTTTCGGGCACAGGCCCTTCTAAAGTTACAGCAGGGTGGGTTTGATCAGGTGTTCTTTTTATCCTTTATGACTAAGAGCAGGGGAATGGCTACACTTGTTCTAAATGTCTATGGTCCCCTTAAATTCCTGACAGGTGGACACGCCAAATTGATTGCTCTTGAAACTCTATGTGCTATCATAGGGGGAGATTTTAATAGTCTCATGGACCCCATGGTGGATAGAATGCCCAAAGGTCCCCGAACAATCTCTCCGCAATCGAAACAACTGGTTGACTTACGTGTGGAATTAGGGTTGGTGGATGTTTAGAGATGTCTCCACCCTACGGGTAGGGACTTTACCCTTTTATCTAACCCACACAAGTGTCATACTAGGATTGATCCTTTCCTAGCCCTCTCGGTTTTTCTGGATTTGGTCATGTCCTGAACAATTGGAAATATTGCCGTTTGTATTCCTGTACAATTGGAAATATCACAGCAGTATATTTGGAGGTCAAGATTAAGGACTATGGAACAGGCTCACAGCATTGGTGAATGGATGCCTTTATTTTCAAGGACAGTAAGTTTATTGAGTACTTTCGAATGAATTTAAAGTGTTCTTGGTCATTAATTCGGGTAGAGCTAGCAACCAGTCTATATTTTGGGAGATTGCTAAGGCCTATTCTAGGGAGAGTAATTATCTCTTACTCGGCCAGTCAGGAGAGCAGCAGTGTCTACTCGAGGCACAGCTGAAAGCAGCCAAGATGGCATAGTTTGATAGGCCATAGGTGGCTAAACTACGGTGAGTCACAGCTCTTCGGGTGACTTTGAACTCCATGCTCACTCGGACAGCGAAGAGAGAACTTCTCTTTTGCGAAACAAAGGCCGTTTGAGCATGGTGATAAGCCAGGCAAATACCTGGCATATCTCACCAGGAAAAAGAATGCCCGCCAATCTATTACAGAGAAGGCACTGGGGTTCCTACTTGTGACTCTAGAAAGATCAATGCTGCGTTTCGGAGATTTTACTCCAAATTATGCCAGTCAGAATGTTGTGAAGATAGATTGGCTAAGATGGAGTCTTTTTTTTAAGGACCTGGACCTTCCAGGTGTGACCTCTGAACAGACATCTCTCCTTAATGCCCCCTTAACAGTGCAAGGGATACAGGAGGCAATAAATCAGCTCCAAAGCAGAAAGGCACCCAGCCCCGATAGTCTCCCTAGTGAACGCTACAAAGAATGTATAACTATATTGTCAGGGCCGATGCTGGACATTTACAATTGAATTGGCCATGCTAAATTGTCCGTACTGTTAGGTAAGGGGTAAATGTAGGGGTATGGGTGGTTTGCACTTCGGCGGGTCGCTGTGGACCTGTTGGGCCGAAGGGCCTGTTTCCACACTGTAAAGTAATCTAATCTAATCAAAAACTACTTGTACAGTCATGACTGCCTCCCGCCATCCATGAGAGAGGCTAATATCTCTCTTATCCTCAAGAAAGGGAAGAGCCCGGAGGACTGTGCTTCATATAGGCCCATCTCCCTTCAAAATTCAGACTTTAAAATTTTGTCCAAGACTCTTGTGCTAAGATTAGAGAAGGTATTGTCCTCTATTAAGGAGGACCAGATGGATTTTAAAGGTCCACAAATCCTCCAACATTATTAGGAGATGACTGAATATGATCCAAGCGTGTCAGTAGCGATTAGTTCAGACATTAATGATCTCTTTAGACGTAGAAAAAGGCATTTGACTGGGTGAAATGGCCCTATCTTTTTTACACTCTGGAACGGTTTGGTCTAGGTGAGGTCTTTATCAGGTGGGTAGGGGTCCTGTATAGTGATCCCATCAATGATGTAAGATTCAGTCATTTCAGTATTTGTAGGGGCAGTCGGCAAGGTTGTCCCCTCTTACTTCTACTTTTTAATGTAGGTGATTGAGCCACTGGCAAATGCTATCCATAGGGACCCTAATATAACTGCCCCATAAGTGGGATCAAAGGCACACAAGATCACATTATTTGCGGATGATGTTTTCGTCTTCTTATCAAACCTGGCAGTTTCTGTAATCCATTTAACACTACGCATTAATTTATTTGGCCTTTTTTTTTCGTGATAAGATAAATTTTGCAAAGTCTGAGGCTATGCCCATGGGGGCTCTTAGGGAAATACCAGACATTGAGCATAAATCACAGTTTCATTTTACATGGTCATGGGGGGGGGCGCTGGTTTTCACTACTTTGGTATTTTTGTTACTCCCACCTTCGATCAGTTATTTAAGGCTAATTTTTTTCACTTTCCTGACAAAATTAAACAAGACCTTCAAAGATGGGAGGCCCTTCCAATATCCTGGTTAGGTCCAATAGCCCTTATTAAAATGAATATCCTTCCTCATTTGTTATATCCCATGCAAATGCTCCCTCTGATGTTTCCCAAGAAAACATTGCGGAGACTTACTGACTGGTTTAGTTCTGTTATTTAGCACTTCAGACAGCCCCTCATTAAGCTCACCAAATTGCAACCCCCAAGGGTTGCTGGGAGCAGACTTTCCAGATATTTACAAATGAGAGGGACCGTATTGTTGAAGAGGAGAGTGTGAAATGGACTGGTAAGCTAGAAGAGATACTTGTTAGGAAGGAAGATGTGTTGGGCATTTTGAACAACTTGAGGATAGACAAGTCCCCCAGGCCTGACGGGATATATCCTAGGATTACATGAGAAGCAAGAGAGGAAATTGCAGAGCCGTTGGCAATGATCTTTTCGTCTTCACTGTCAACGGGGGTGGTACCAGGGGACTGGAGAGTGGCGAATGTTGTGCCCCTGTTCAAAAAGGGAATAGGGATAACCCCGGGAATTACAGGCCAGTTAGTCTTACTTCGGTGGTAGGCAAAGTAATGGAAAGGGTACTGAGGGATAGGATTTATGAGTATCTGGAAAGAAACTGCTTGATTAGGGACAGCCAGCACGGATTTGTGAAGGGTAGGTCTTGCCTTACAAGTCTTATTGAATTCTTTGAGGAGGTGACCAAGCATGTGGATGAGGGTACTTGGATTTTAGTAAGACATTTGATAAGGTTCCCCATGATAGGCTTATGCGGAAAGTCAGGAGGCATGGGATAGAGGGAAATTTGGCCAGTTGGATAGAAAACTGGCTAACCAGTCGAAGTCAGAGTGGTAGATGGTAAATATTCAGCCTGGAGCCCAGTTACAAGTGGAGTTCTGCAGGGATCAGTTCTGGGTCCTCTGCTGTTTGTAATTTTTATTAATGACTTGGAAGAGGGAGTCGAAGGGTGGATCAGTAAATTTGCAGATGATACAAAGATTGGTGGAGTTGTGGATAGTGAGGAGGGCTGTTGTTGGCTGCAAAGAGACTTAGATATGATGCAGAGCGGGGCTGAGGAGTGGCAGATGGAGTTCAACCCTGTCAAGTGTGAGGTTGTCCATTTTGGAAGGACAAATAAGAATGTGGAATACAGGGTTAAAGGTAGGGTTCTTAGTAAGGTGGAGGAGCAGAGGGATCTTGGGGTCTATGTTCATAGATCTTTGAAAGTTGCCACTCAGATGGATAGAGCTTGTAAGAAGGCCTATGGTGTATGAGCGTTCATGAGCAGAGGGATTGAATTCAAGAGTCGTGAAGTGATGTTGCAGCTGTACAGGACCTTTGTTAGGCCACATTTGGAGTACTGTGTGCAGTTCTGGACGCCTCACTTTAGGAAAGATGTGGAAGCTTTGGAGAGGGTGCAGAGAAGATTTACCAGGATGTTGCCTGGAATGGAGAATAGGTCGTACGAGGATAGGTTGAGAGTGCTAGGCCTTTTCTCATTGGAACGGCGAAGGCTGAGGGGTGACTTAATAGACATTTATAAGATAATCAGGGGAATAGATAGAGTAGACAGTCAGAAACTTTTTCCCTGGGTACAACAGAGTGTTACAAGGGGACGTAAATTTAAGGTGAAGAGTGGAAGGTACCGGGGGTTGTCAGGGGTAGGTTCTTTACCCAGAGAGTGGTGGGGGCATGGAATGCGCTGCCTGTGGGAGTGGCAGAGTCAGAATCATTGGCGACCTTTAAACGGCAATTGGATAGGTACATGGATGGGTGCTTAAGCTAGGACAAATGTTCGGCACAACATCGTGGGCCGAAGGGCCTGTTCTGTGCTGTATTGTTCTATGTTCTATGTTAAGAGATACCAACTGAACTCCCTCCTGTCTTTTGAGAATGACTGGACTTGTGAGGACCCGAAGTCAATATGGTTGGATATCGAGGCCTCCCAGGCAAAGTGCCCTCTAACTGATCTGTTGTTTATGAATAAGATGAGAACAGTTGTGGAATACTGTAGGAATCCAATCATTATTAATACTGTCAAAGCACGAAGGGCAATGCGACAGAGTCAGGGCAATAATATCTAAAACCTCTTGTCTCACCCCTATAGCTGATGTGCTGGGATTCCGGCCAGGGATAATGGACCCTGGGTATAAACTGTGGGCAACTAGGAGAGTCTCCTGTCTGGGTGACTTGTATGATGGGGAGATCATGATGTCCTTTGACCAAATAAGCCGCAAGTATGGGTTATCTAGCAGAGATCTTTTTCTTTTTTTTTCCCCAGGTGAGGAACTTTATCCAAAAAAGAACTACGCTTTTGACCAACCCCTACAGATCCAACACAGAGAAGAGGGTGCTTCATGCCAACCGCACTCTCTCGGTTACTACTCTCTATTGTCTACTGGGAGGTGATTCCTCAGATGATATTGAGCGATTATATGAGGTCTTGGAGAAGGAGTTAGGAATTGAGATCTTCAAGTCATGGGAGGGCATATGTGAGAAAGATCATGATCTGTAGTAGGACACATGCCATGCTGTTGAAGATTCTTCATAGGGCCCACCTGGCCCCAGATCATCTTTCAAAATTTAAGGTGGGAGCATCCTCAAGCTGCAAAGAGGAAGTGAGGACTGCAGCTACTGGAGATGAGAGTCAAGTGTTCATCAGGAATGAGGCTTGTGTGCCAGTAGGGCTGAGATAACTGGGAGGGGGTTAGGGATGGGGAGGAAGGTAGCTGGGAATGTGATAGGCAGATCAAGGTGGGGTGGGGGTGGGGGGGGGGGGTGATAGATCAGAGAGGAGGGCGGATAGGTGGGAAGGAAGATGGACAGGTCAAGAGGGCAGTACTGAGTTGGATCCTTAGGCTTCCCTAAGTGTTAAATAAATACTGGTATTCTTACGCACTGTGGTCCTACCACAGTCTTTGTAAATACTGGAGTGCTGTGGCCGAAGTGATAGAGGTGGTCTTGGGGACCGAAGTAAAGATGGACCCATTCTCTCTTCTTCTGGGCTGATCCAACTTACCTGCTCTTGACACTCATGGAAAAAAGCTTTTTGATATCCTCACTTTGTGTGTGAGGAAAAATATTCTGATGTGGTGGATGTCTGAAAACCTCTGGGGGGTTGGCATAAAAGTTAGTTATTGAACACTTGCCCCTGAACTTTCTTACAAAATATGGTGCACCAAAATATGAAACATTTTATAAAACATGGCAGCTCTTTCTGGCTTACTTAGATGCAGACGTAACTGCCATTTTAAATTAGGGCTTTTGCATAGCTGGATTTAGCAGACTGGGTGCTCCCCATGAGCAAGAATTTCAAAAAAATATGGGTGTAATATTGAATGCTCTCAAAGGTTGGGAGCTATTGTTTCATTGCGGTGAATGGTGTTATCTATTTATTCATTTTCTATTTATTTATTCATTTATTTTCACTGAATTGTTTATCTCAAATGAGTGCAGATAGTTCTTTACCTTTGTAAGAGTAGTGTAGGCATTAGTTTATTGTTGTAATTTTATAAAAGCAATTTTATCAATAAAAATATTATTGAAACAAAAAATGTGCCCTCTCATCTTGAAATGTGCCATTCTCGGGAAAAGCCAACTACCATTAACTTTATCGAAAACCCTCATTATTTTATAAACTTCTATAAGACCTTAGCTAATCTGAACTCCATTCACAGCCAACTCTGCCTCAAAGCATCCCTGTAATTAATTCATTGTGAAGTTTATACTCAGGTTTTTATTCTGCTTAAAAGGCCTCTGGGACTTGTTCCCAGTTAGTAAAGTGATCTGGTCTACCAGCCCTTACTCCTGGCAGCTCCTCAACCTTTCCCACTAACATGTCATGCCCATCTATGTGAATTCATACCTCCCTCATTCCCATGAACCTTCATATTGTTTACCAATCCACATCTCCCACCTTCCATGGCCACTTACAGCACACATGCCAATTCAGCAACAATGTATGCCTATTCATGCACTTTTACCACATTTACAACCTGATACCAACTTATTCCAACAGTTTACCCACCCACTCAATGGCACTGTTTAATCCCTGGGCCAACCTATGGCCAACTCATACCAACACCTGACCTTCCACACATTTCTATGCTCCCTATATGAATTTAATGCCAACTTGTGTGCCTCCATCACACAATGCTTTATCCTTGCACCACCCCTTACCCATGCCAACATATCTAGTATTCATCCTTAGGAGCCATGCTGAGATTAAATAACAAAGCTCGGTATCATTGGAGACTTAACTATCAATGTGCTACATTTTAATATAAAAGTGAATTCAATTCCCTCAAGAGCTCCTTCTCTCACAAAGGGAACCAATCCTTCATAAGCTCTTGCAGATGTTAATGAAGAGGTGAATTTACAATCCCTCTTCCCCTCCTCACCGTAATAATGATAAGTTGTGAAAGCAGTCTAACAGTAATAGCATTACAATGCTAACCGTCCGCCCTATTGATATTAATTTGTGCTTTCAACATTAGGTTACATAAGTTTTATTTTAAATTTAAAGAGCAGGAGTTCAAATATCTTTTCAGCTTGATAGTTCTATCTACTAGATCCACTTAAGATTAAATATTGCAGGTAGTTCTTCTATAACGTGTGTTTCATCAGTGAGAATGGCTATAACGTGATTAATGAATTGTTGACGCTGTTAGCATAACGCAAACCTGCTGAGCGGGTATAGCGTGTTGTCCATTTGCATGATCTTCTACAGTGTGATGCCTGTAGCAATTTCCCCATAGCCCAAGGTTGCACAGGGACACAACTGTATAGCAGAACAACACTGGAAAGTGGACCACATTCCAGCAAAAAAAAACTGTTTGAACTTTGCGCTGGGACAAAGTTCAGATTGTCTGTTATCGGAATTACATCCCACCCCCGACATTCTCCAACCCATCAATAATAGGACTGGTCAGAAACGTGGCAGGACTCTTAGATCCAGGATTCCACCATCATTTTGTCTAAGGCACAGAATTTTCACAAGTCAGTAAAATCTTAGGCCTCATCGTGGTCCAGCTTCAAGCCCACCTGAGAACCGATCTACAGGAAATTGGACTAATTAAAAATCCTAATTTTTACAAGAGTTTTAATGAAAGCATTAACTCAAGGAAACTACAGATCTGGCATGAAAGGGATTTACAGAATCTACATGGACTTATACATGTACAAAGATTACATATAAATGTGAGTCTGTGTGTGAGAGTGTGAGTGCATGTGGCCCAGCAAAGGCTGATAGCCAAGTTCAGTACCCATGAGGATAGCCTCAACTGGGATCTTGGGTTCATGTTAAACTACAGGTGATCCCACTGCACTCACAATCGCACTCACGCAGACCCTCATGCACACACCCCCCAAATTCACCCACGCTTATGCCCTCTCACAGGCTTATATCCTGTCACACTCACTTTACTAAGTATGCACACATGCAAACACACACTTTCTCACACTAACTGACTCTCTCTTGCACATGCACACACATATGGGGTGAATTTGTATTTGCAGAATTATTTTTGCAGATACATTCTATTTTGCTCAAAAATGCACAATCTGCAGACAGTCAATACATGCAATATTTTGTAAATTCCACTTTGGAAATAGAACCAGTTTGATTGGAGTCTGTCTGTATCCCAATCTCACACCTTTAGTGTATTGTCTGAGCTGCGATGTCACCAATCTAGGTTTGTTCAATATCATTTCAGTTGCATGATACCAATCTTTTGCAATAAATTCTATGTTTCATGGTCCTGCTTCATGGCCACCTGATGAAGGAGCAGCCAATGGTTCCAAATAAACCTGTTGAACTATAACCTGGTGTTGTGTGATTTATTTAACGACATGATATTAACATGTATATCTTGGTGAGATAAGCAAGTTCATACATCAATATCAACCTTCGTTGCAATCTCCTCCAAAATATTGATAGGCTAGGGCAGCAATGCAAATGTGCTGAACAATTGTAATATAGGAAAGGTCAAAACTATAATAACTGGGAAACACACAAAGTGCTACTAGAGAACCAGTTATCAGCCCATTACAGCATAATCAGCACTTTTGGGAAAGCACCAAACATAGGAGATAGGTGAGAGGTCAGACAAGGAAGGAACATCTATGGGAACCCCTGCCAACCTTTCCCAAAACTGCAGGCCCACTGGCCCCCTTCCCACTCCAGAAGGAATGGGCCCCCGGTCACTCAACACAAAACATCACTAGGGTGGTTCTTTGCCACTCCTGACCCATCCTCCTCTGATGAAATTTATCAGTAACTGGTAATGCATGGCTCAGATGAGGAGGAACAAACCCGGCTTGTCATTACGCGCCTTACTCCCACAGTATTTTCAGCTCTGCCAGACCCTTAAAATACTGGCAACAGAACTCTGAAACAAATGGAGACAGTGGCCTTAGCTGCCATTAATATGAGGAATCCCATAAAATGGTTTGTATAAGTGCCACCAAGAGAAGGGGAACTTTCCACTTCCTTTGGTCACAGTGGGTGACTCCAAATCAGGTATGTAGACTGATCCCATCCCACAGATCAACAGTAAGTAAAAACTAGTTTTACTATCATTACACACACTGCTGAGAGCAGAGCTCAGACAAATTAAACATTTGACCCAATGGAAATCCCTCCATAATGAGGCCTGAGCTCTTGGAAAACTGATCCTACTGTGGGAGAACAACAAAACCTACTTAATTACTTACAAAAAGCTTGTCACTGGAAATTATTTAATTGGGGACAATCACTCCCTTACATTCAAACAGTGATCGGGAGCACTAGAAAAAGCATAAAATTGTAAGATTTATCCCTCAATGCAAGTCGTGTTGAATTTGATGAAATTATTCTTACAATGAGGCCAAGCAAACTTTCTCAGAGAAAGTGAGGTCTGCAGATGCTGGAGATCAGAGCTGAAAATGTGTTGCTGGAAAAGCTCAGCAGGTCAGGCAGCATCCAAAGACAGGAGAATCGATGTTTCGGGCATGAGCCCTTCGTCATGTCATTCCTGAAGAAGGGCTCATACCCGAAACGTCGATTCTCCTGCTCCTTGGATGCTGCCTGACCTGCTGCACTTTTCCAGCAACACATTTTCAGCTCAAGCAAACTTTCTCTCAACTTCTTACCAAGTCCTCACTGCAAGAATCACACCTGATTGCAGCCCCATTTTCCCCATGCACCATTCCCAAAGCAACTCACCGCTTGCATCCCTGGCACCTGTGCCATTGTTAAAAGGCTGTTGTGCACCTGCATACGCAGTGTCAATATGGAGATGCCTAGTGCAGTTCCTGAAATTTGCCCCATTCCTCATTCACATGATCATGGAGGACAAGGAGCAAGAGTGGAGAGCACAACACCAGAGTAGGTCAGCCTGGTCCCAGTTTGCCATCTATGTGGAAGCACTCAGACATCTGGACGAATGTGGGAAGATGATCCACCAACACAAGTGCTTTCACCTTCTCGCCGGTACCTCACAGTAACTATCTTTGCTACTGCACCCACCTCCCACCAAGGCTCATGCTCTACCATTCTCACTGATGGACTTAATATCTTCCTCACTCACCCTCACCCAACCCAATCCTTGACACCACAAACTCTACAAGCTCTCTGTTGTGCCCAGTCACAGGATATGTGGGCGGCACGGTGGCACAGTGGTTAGCACTGCTGCCTCACAGCGCCTGAGACCCGGGTTCAATTCCCGCCTCAGGCGACTGACTGTGTGGAGTTTGCACGTTCTCCCCGTGTCTGCGTGGGTTTCCTCCGGGTGCTCCGGTTTCTTCCCACAGTCCAAAGATGTGCAGGGTCAGGTGAATTGGCCATGCTAAATTGCCCGTAGTGTTGGGTAAGGGGTAAATGTAGGGGTATGGGTGGGTTTCGCTTCGGCGGGTCGGTGTGGACTTGTTGGGCCGAAGGGCCTGTTTCCACACTGTAATGTAATGTAATCTAACCTAATCTAATGTAATCTAATCTAATTTCTATGTTCCCACTTGCACCAGCTGTGCTACGCACTTCATCTTCCACAATACTGGCTTCTCTAATTCTAGGAGGGGTAGAGCAGAAACTAGAGGGGTAGTGTGATGCTCATCAATTCATCAAATTAGCTCCTCATCCCTTATCAGGATAGATCTTGCCTGACTACTCCAGTGGGGCCTGGACTGATATCGAGACTTGACTTAAATGTGTCAGCACCACAAGAAGAATGGAAACAAAATACCCAAATTTTTCTAAAAATTGAGACATCACGGATATCTTTTTTGCTTCAGAGGTGCTTCTTCCTGATATGTTTCTTCTAATGATTTCAGAAACTCAGGGACAGAGTCAGAGGAATGAGACTAACATCAACAGTATGTGGTTTGAACATAACTGTGGCACATTCTGCAGTAATAAAAATAAGTCACTGGACTTTGCTATACTTCAGTAAATACTCGAGTTTAGACAGAGAATTCAAGAAATTGAGTTACTCAAAGTCTACCAGGAACTTAACCAGAAAAATGGAGGCAAAATGGTTGCCAGCAGATATAGAAAAACTCCAAATCAATGAGTCAGATGCTCATCCAATGTTTTGGAGGGGGGAGTACATATCTACCTATAGGGGAGTTGAAGTGGCCTCTGATTGGTCAGTTGTGCAATACAAGAGATCTCAAGGATACTTCCTCATTGCCTGTGAGATAGGTACTTGCTTGATGCTTGACAACAACACTCAATCAGTATTTAATGATATTCCTGATCTTTCTATGAGCTGTTTACATTTTTATAAGTTGTAGGCTTGGTTCATCAACTTGGTCTCCAATTTCTTTAAACAAAAAATAATTCCATTGACCTCATATCCATAAAGATAGCAGCAACTATGTGCAACATATTCACATTGCCCATACATTTGTTTAATTTAAGAGGCATTAAAACACTGGGTTATTGGTGAAAAAAAGCACATTATGTTCATATTACGCTCATTAGGACAATTCAAAAGAAAGAAAGAAATACCCGTGAATTGGTATTCCCAATATTTATCCTGCAGGTCAACAAAAGCATGTAGAGTAAGAATCATAGAGATGTACAGCTCGGAAACAGACCCTTCGGTTCATGCCAACAAGATATTCTAACCTAATCTAGTCCCACCTGCCAGCACTTGACACATATCTCACAAACCCTTCCTGGAGAGTGGCGAATGTTGTGCCCCTGTTCAAAAAAGGGAATAGGGATAACCCCAGGAATTACAGGCCAGTTAGTCTTACTTCGGTGGTAGGCAAAGTAATGGAAAGGGTACTGAGGAATAGGATTTATGAGTATCTGGAAAGACACTACTTGATTAGGGACAGCCAGCACGGATTTGTGAAGGGTAGGTCTTGTCTTACAAGTCTTATTGAATTCTTTGAGGAGGTGACCAAGCATGTGGATGAGGGTAGAGCAATGGA